>NC_046337.1:34660767-34765119 GCF_000738735.6 Corvus cornix cornix
TCCCTGTAGTGAGGGAATTATGCTTGGAGCTGTTGGGCAAAAGGCAGTGATTTTGGGACACGCGTTTACCCCCCACCTATCATTCACACCTTTCACAGCTTCCCATAGCTGAACATCCCAATTTCCCTCCTGTGTTTTCAAAAGTCATTTCAAGAGACCATTGGTCCTTTCTACAATGCCGTTAGCTTGAGGGTAGTAAGGGGTGTGAAAAGTCCATTTAATCCCTTCGCTTTTTGCCCAATCCTGTACAAGTTTGGCAGTAAAGTGAGACCCATTATCAGATTGAATTTCTTGTGGTTGTGGGAAAGTTCCAAACCATCCCTGCAATGCTTTAACAGTATTATCTCCTGTAGCTCTTTTAAATGCATCGGCCTGGACTAACCCAGATGTAATCTCTACTCCTACCAGCACAAAGTGTTCACCTCCTGACTTTTTAAAGGGCCGATATAATCTACCTGCTACGCATCCCACAAGCCTTTACCCTTTCTTAAATGCAGAGGATCATCTTCCAAAGGGTGTCTTTCTAGCCGTCTGCAGCATTGCTCACAGGCTGATATGCATGTTTTACACATTTCTCTGGTAACAGGCCAACCACGAGCAAGGGCTTCTTTGTACAAATCTTTTGCACCTGTGTGTTGTCTTTTTACATGCAACCATTCTAATAAGTGCTCCCAGTCCTCTGTAATCTGGTCCTTTTTCAAAGGACTTAGTCTTGCTAACTCATCAGCTTTATTGTTCCACTCTCCTGCTGGATTTCCATCTGTCTGGTGAGAGGCTACCCACCCCACAGCAAAATTCCCTTGACTTGCAATATTTAGAATTTCTCGCCACTTTTCCTTTGCCATACTGGGATTCTATTAACCTCCCAATCATTTTGCTGCCAAAAAGAAAGCCACTCAGTACATCCCTTAAAAACAGCATAGGAATTGGTGTAGATACAGACAAGAGAACTATTCTGTGCCTCACGTTGGAAAACACTTCCAAACAGCTATCAGCTCGCCAACTTGGGCGCTGCCTTCCCCCTCTGTGATAATTCGTTCACCTGAGGAAGTGTGGAGGGCTGCGGCCTTATATTTCCACACCTTTCCTTCTCGCTTGGCAGAAGCATCCGTAAACCAAGAATTTGCTGACTGTTTGGGGGAAAAAGGAGGGGCTACTTTAATGACTGAGGCAGGTTTGTCTTGGCTGCTACCCAAGTTTTCAGCCTCTTGGATTGCCAGATCTTTTACAGCTCCTTCAGTTATTGAGAAGACGCTACAATCATGTTCAATCTGAGCATACCACTTCCTTACTGAGGCCCTCTGGGCCACCCCGTCAGGTGGGGGAGTCCCAGTAGAGACTGTCTTAATAACTTTGAAAGGGCCTCTCAAAAGAATTGGTTGTTGTCATGCAATACTCTCCACTCCTAGGAGAGCTAAGCTAACCACAAACAATCCTTTTGCCCAGGGAGTGTATCTTTTTTCAGCATCTGGGAGTAAAAACGGGAGTAAAAACCAACAGGCCTCGTCGGACCCTCAGGACCACGCTGCCATATGTGTCCTGACAACCCTGAGGAGGCAAATCCCCATTCCACCTGGAAAGGATCTGTAGGATGAATAGGGCCCAGGGCTTGGTGAGCTGTTGCTTCAAAAACCAACAATTGCAATGCTTCTTCCTGAGAAGCAGTCCATTCCCATTTTACCCCTTTTCTCAACAAGTTATAAAGAGGTCTGGCAATTATGGAAAAATATGGGATATGTTTTCTCCAGAACACTAATAAGCCTAAAGCATGTTGGAGATCTTTTTTGGATTCAGGCATTTTAATCTGATCTAAAGAGGTTAGGGTATCAGGTGGGATACATGTCATACCTCCCTTCCACCAAATTCCCAAAAATTTCACTTCATGTGAAGGCTTTTGGATTTTTTCTGAGGGAATTTGCAAATCAAGGCTTTCTAAGTGGGAGATTATTTTCTGTTGGGTATCTCTCACTTCTTCTATTTCATCTCCTCCCACAAGGATATCGTCAATGTATCGATAAACAGCTACATTGTCAGCTTTGGGTATTTTTTCTAACTCTTGGGCTAAAGCGTGATGAGCCAGGGTAGGGGAATGTTTGTAGCCTTGGGGAAGCCTAGTAAAAGTGTATTGCTGACCTTCCCGTGTGAAAGCAAAACGGTCCATATCTTCTGGCTGTAAAGGTAGCATAAAAAACATGTCTTTGACATCTATAGTCGCCATGATTGAATGAGCCTTTTCTTGAATTAATGTTATTAATTCGGCCAGATTTGGGACTGCTGCTGTAAGAGGGTCTGTGTTAGTATTTAGCCTGCAAAATCTATTGTCAGCCTCCACTTCCCATTAGGCGTTGGCACTGGCCACACCAGAGAATTGAAAGGAGAATGAATATTAACTATTACTCCTTGTTCTCGAAGCTCCTGTATCACTGGTTTGATACCCTCTTTGGCACCCAGGGGGAGGGGGTATTGTTTCACGTTAATTACTTTGCTGAATGGTAGGGAGGGTGCGGCTTGGAGCAGTCTGATGTTAAAACGTGGCATGCCGAAAGCCCACAGAAGATGCTCCGAGTCCTCCCACTGCCTCCTAGCAAGGGCATTCATCACTAATAAATTGGTTGGAATATCTTCAATCACCAGATCAATAAAAAGTTGGTTTTCCTCTCCAGGCAAAGTGAGTTTGACTAAGGCCACATTCATAGATTCTGTTGTTCCCAAGGCATTTAAAACACAGTATCAGTTCTTTGTTGGAACAATTCCACACCTCTGGGTATAGGGTATGCCCAGCCACTGCCCTGGAGGGATGTCTGCTGAGATAAGAGATTGCACAATCCCCAGCAGGACTCCCTGGGAAGGCAGCTAACATTTTACTCAGGGCGAGAAAAGACAGACCCAGAATCCTCTGGGAGACCCTATGCAGATCCCTTGTAACCCATTGACCTTTACCCTCTGGCACCCACCCCCTGTATCCCTATAAAAGCTAGCCCTCTGCCCCTGCAAGGGAGAGAGCTCTCATCCTGGGCTTTCCCCTTCACTGGAGTATGGACCAACAATAAAGCTACTTTTTGTGTGGAGCCAGCCACATGAGCCTCTTGTCTCTCTCCAGTCTGGCTTGGCCTGGAGGCTGCCCTGAAGAGCTGAGCTGAAATCACGAGCTGACAATCACTAAAGAGCTGACAGCTTCTGCATGGGCCCTCCTACCTAGGAGCTGAGGGAAGACACCGGGCCTTGGGAAGGCGATTCCTTTTGGGACCGTCTCTCTGGACCAGTCACCTATTCCTCGGTCAGAGCTACTGACCCCACACCAGCTGTAATAACTGGCACCCAAACAGCCATTTGGACCCCGGACCTCCAACAAACTCCTGACCTGAGCTGTGTCTTGACCACGCCAAGACAGAACCAGCCGTTCGTGTGCTGATCCTCTGAAGATAAGACCTACGTTTTAGTAAGGCCTTTTGGACAAGGACAGTTCGAGACCCTCCTCCCCCATCTGGGACAGAAGTCCCTGAGGACCGAACTGCCAGACCATCCCCCCAGCAGACCTTTTTTGGACTTCAACAGGAGCCAGCCTCACCAGAAAACGGGATTTGTAAGTTTAAATTTGGGGCTCTCCTCCTTTCTTGCGCGCAATACTTCTGAAGTCCTTTTTGTTTTTTTGGTTTTTTTTCTCTTTTCTTCTGCTGACGGAGGAACTTAAATGGGAAATAGGCAAGCTAAACCCAGCCTTTCCCAATCTGAGAGATACCTATACCCCTTTCTTCTAACCCTTCTCTTAAAATCCAACTTTAAATTCTCTAAAGGTGTTCTTTCTAAGAAAAATCTCAAATCTTTCACTAATTGGATATCTCGAAATTTTCCTGACGCTACCACAGACTCTGTCCTTTCTGATCCGTTCAGGGACAGAGTGGGGAAGAAACCATTCCTCTCAAGCCACAGGAAACCTCTCTGTTTCCAAATTCATTCCTTTATTTCATTTAATGGTTAAAACGTGCCATGTGATGAACCCACCTCACACAAGCCCGTTCTCTGCCCTTCCCCCCTCCCACTCCCCCTCTCCGCCTCCGGCAATGGCCAGGCTGAGCGCGTACCCCACCTGCCGCCCTGGCCCTGGCTAGGCTGGGCGCTGGCCACCCCACTTCCCTACCCTGATCCCTTATTCCAGCAGTTCTCCCATACCCAAAATCCCCTGCTCGCCCCCCTCGGTCCCGCTGCCACCCCCCAGTCAGTGTGCGCGGGACCCACCCCAAACCCATCCCCCTCCCCGGGATGGATAGCTCTGAGCCCCCCCAGCCCAATCCCCTTGTGCCCCTGGTATTTCGCAGTCCTTTGCACATGACACCACCCTTCTCCCTCTCTCACTGGCTCCCAGTACCTCTGACCCCCCCCACCCCACCGCGTCCCTGCTCCCAGCTCCCCATGGCATCGCCCTCCCCCCCCCACTCCAGCACCACCGCAGCGGCCCCGTCTCAGCAAGCCGCCCCACCGCTGCACCCCTCTTCTGCACCCACACATCAGGCATGGTACAACACAGGGCTGGTCCCCCAGAGCCCTGCTCACCCACTGTGGGGCACGGAACAAGCGTCACACCCCCCGCTGTCCGGACACAGCTATCTGTGCCACCGCCTCAGGCTGCCACCCGTAGAATACAATCTCCCTCCCCCCTCCCCCCACCGCCAATAGCCCTGGCACCCTGGCAAGCACCAGCACACCCCCCCCCTT
Organism: Corvus cornix cornix; assembly: GCF_000738735.6. NCBI lineage: Eukaryota > Metazoa > Chordata > Aves > Passeriformes > Corvidae > Corvus > Corvus cornix. The sequence goes on from NC_046337.1 coordinate 34,665,481, forward strand.
GGCCCCCAGCTGCATCTTGTGCAATCCCTGTCACTCCGCCTCTCCCTACACCCCCCCTCCCCCTACCACGGGTTCTTGCGCAATCCCCATCTCCTCCGCTCCTGCCCTACAACCCACCGCCCCCCCCACACCCTCCTACAGCCCATGCTGACTCCACACAGAATTGCAAAACCGGAACCACCTGCAACCCGACCTCCCCCCAAACGACCTGCTGCTGTACAACCTCTCCACCCCTATGCTGCCACAACAGACCCCCCTCCCATCCCTCGAAACACCCCCGACCCTGCGCTATTCCTGCCCTGGCTAAAGCAAAGCCAGCATTTCAAACATGCCATGCTACGCCCCCTGGAGCCCAGCCCCACCCTGCCACAGCTAACCCCTCATTTTCAGATGACAGTAGCAGCAGCTCTGATTCTGAATCTGAGGATAGATGGGCACAGACAAGCAGGGAGGCGAACCAGGAGGAAGACTGGGAGCCAGCCCAGAAAATCTCAGTCTTCCCAGTCATTATAGGGAAAGGGAGGAGGGATGGTCCATCAACTACAAAAAGATGGGAACCTATCCAATACAAAGAAGTCAAAGATCTTTGCAAGGCAGCAAAAGAACATGGGAGAGGGTGACAGTCACATTTCTTTAGAAACTTATTGGAAGCCACCTCCTCTGCCTATACATTGGTGCCACATTATATTAAAAACATTATTAATTGCATCCTTTCCCCTGCCAAATATATGTTACAGGAAAGGCACTGGAAAAGACATTTAAAAACATTGTCTGATACTTATGCTAAAGATGCAAATAAACAGATTGGACAATAGAACAACTGGCTGGAGAAGGTGACCTCCAAAAACCCTCAGATCAAGCTACAACCTTACCTGAGGTAGCATTACAAGACATAGCTATTGCAGCAAAAACATCGCTGCTCCTTACTCCTGATGATTCTGTTCCCACACAATATTTCTCTAACATCAAACAGTCAGCAAATGAAAGCTTCATTCAGTTTGTTGATAGTTTAAAAGCTGGCTTAGAGAAACAGATAGAGAGTCCAGATGGACGGAAAGAACTTTTGGGTAAACTTGCCATGGTAAATGCTAACGAACAATGTAAGAATATCTTGAGGGCCCTACCCATGGACACAGAACCAACAATAGAACAAATGATAGAGAGCTGTACTAGACACACATCCACAGAGAACACAATGACCCAAGCAGTTGTAAAGGGCATCACAGAGGGAGTTTCCGGTGCATTTGCTGCAGCAGTCTCTAAGGAGAATGCCCGCTGTTTCTATTGTGGCGAACTTGGACACTTTATAAAGGACTGCCCACAAAGGTCACCCACCCAGGACTGTCGTGCCGCCTACCAAAGGCCCCAGAGACAGCAACAGCACCAGCAGAGTCCAAAAAACTTCTATCGGAGCGCGGTGTCAAGGCCCCGCGCTCAGACAACGAATCAAAGGCCATACTACTCCACCCCAGCTGCAAACTCCACATTGAGTCACTGAGAGCAGACAACTGGACCTCATCCGGCACCATCATTCCAGGCGATCCCAGAACACATGAGAAGGATCCAACACACGGAGCGCTACCGATGGGAACCAGATGTCAACTGGTAACATCACTGCCATTTAACTTTGTTGACAAGTGTTTTTATCATATACCCACAGGAAAGTACGGACTGCAGAATGGCACATGGGACATTCTTATCCTAAGCGATACCCTTCATGGTCCAGAACAACTCTTTGTATTACCTGAGTGTTGGGGTTTTAAGAGGTCTAGTTTTTTTTCCCCCATTCTGTTACTAAGATGATAAATCGCTGGGTGCTTGAGAGCAAACAAAAGACCTGGCTACCCTTTTATTTTACCTGGGTGTGGGGTCAGTTTGCTCTCGGTGTTCGGAGAGAGAAGCTGCAGAGAGAGAAGCTGCTGGTTCTTTCCGGCCTTTTTCTGCGGAGAAAGATCCCAGGATCCCCGGCCCACCTTCCCTGCCCTGCTGGAGGCCGGGCTGTGGCCGCCCTGCCCTGCCACTGATTCGAGTCTTCGCTGCGTTGTAGCCGTGCTCGCCCTGCCTGCCTCGACCTCCGGCGGGTTCCCCGCTTGGATACATGGCGTCTGCCACCCGGGATTTGTGCTCATCCCTGCTGCTCCAGCCTGCTGCTCCAGCCTGCCGTTCCAGCCGGCCGTTCCAGCCTGCTGTTCCTGAAGGTCCAGCCAGACACTGGGGCCAGCTGCCCAGGGCTTTGTGAAGCCTTTGTTCCATCCCTCCCTGGGATCCCAGGGCACTGGTGCCGTGTGCTCCCCGAGCTCGCACCGGAGCGCCCCCTGCAGCCGCGGGGGAACCATCGCACCTGCCCTGCTCACCGGGAGCTGCCAGCGCCTCTGCCGGCTGCGAGCGGAACTGCACCCGAGGGGAAACAGCCTGACAGCCGAGAAGGCTGGGACTGGGTTTGTGATTGTTTGCTGTTACTGCCATAGTTACTGTTGTTTGTTTGACTGGTTATACACATATAGATATAGAATAGTAAAGAACTGTTATTCCTATTTCCCACATCTTTGCCTAAAAGCCCTTGATTTCAAAATTATAATAACTCGGAGGGAAGGGTGTTGCATCTGCCATTCCAAGGGAGGCTTCTGCCTTCCTTAGCAGACACCTGTCTTTCAAACCAAGACACTGAGATACAAACAGTGCACCCTGGACAAGAGATTCTTGTCCAGCTGTGCTGCACGGACACACCTTTCTCTCTCCCACAGGGAACACCCATTGCACAAGCTTTTTTACTTCCACAGAACTGCCCAGAACAGCTGCCTCTCAATCCAACAGCAATGTGGATAGAGATTGTGGGCTCAAACAAACTGACCATCGAGTGCAGCTTGTTCTGTAAAGGAGAGAGGATCTACTATCCAGGGCTGCTGGACACTGGAGCAGACATGACCATCATCGCCCGGTCTGAGTGGTCAGGGAATTGGGAACTGGAGCCAGTGGCAGGTATGATCTCCGGCACTGGTGGAGTTGCAGTATCCGTGAGGAGGAAACGAAATGTCGTCATTGAAGGACCTGAGGGCAAGATAGCGACCACCTGACCATTCGTGGTAAGAGCCTCCATCACCCTATGGGGCAGAGACCTTCTATCCCAGTGGGGTACCACCCTTACCATTCCCAGCCAGGATTTCTGACTGGGGCCACTGAGAAATGCACGCTGCCATCTACTCCCCCGCTCACCTGGAAGACTGACAACCCAAAGTGGACGAGGCAGTGGCCCCTTGAAGAAGAAAAACTCAGCGTGCTGGAAGCCCTAGTGGAAGAGCAGCTTGCCAAAGGTCATATCACTGAAACCACAAGCCCTTGGAATTTCTCTGTCTTTGTGCTGAAAAAGCCCGGCACAGACAAATGGAGACTACTCCATGACCTACGAAAGATCAATGAGGTCATTGAAGACATGGGCCCCCTCCAACCTGGCCTGCCATCACCATCAATGCTGCCCCGAGACTGGATGCTTGCCATCATCGACATAAAAGACTGTTTCTTTAACATCTCGCTCCATCCCCAGGACGCACCATGGTTTGCCTTCTCCATCCCCTCTCTTAACAAACAAGCCTCACTCAGAAGATACCATTGGCTCGTCCATGCCATGCTCATCCCACAAGGCATGAAGAACAGCCATCTGCCAGTGGTACGTCGCCCACATTCTGTCCCCCATCAAGAGCCTGTTCCCAGAAGCAATTATTTACCACTATATGGATGAATACTAATCTGTGCATCAGAAAAAACTTATTTGGACAGAACTCTTAAAATTGAAGCCATAGAAGAAGCAGGGTTCGAGATTCATGAGGACAAAATGCAGCACTCCAGCCCATGGACTTACCTTGGCCTCTAGATCCATGAGAGAACCATCGTACCCCAGCAACTCGCCATCAAAGAGGATCCCAAAACCCTAAGGGACTTACACAGCCTGTGCAGATCCATAAATTGGATACGCCCCCTACTGGGAGTCACAACAGACGACCTCACTCCCCTCTTCAACCTCCTCCGCGGCAGCGGAGACTTGGACTCTCCACGTGCTGTAGGAACCCAGAGTGCCAAGAATATTTCTCTGCCTGTTTTTAAGGGTTCTTACCCCCCTGAACAACACTGTTTTAGCTTCAAACCTTGGAAAAAATTACCAACAGTCAGACAACAACTAGAAAATACAGTGGTGTGAATTAGGTTATAGACTACTATGTAATATTGTCACAGGGTGAAAAATTTAGTGGTTTTAGGCTTCTCTTTATAGTAAATAGATAAGAGTAAAAAATATCAAAATGGAGGATTGTTGTTGTTCTCTAGACCTTCTTCTCCTTCTTCTACTACTCCATATTCTGCAGTAAAAGTAGTTTGGGATGATTGGATAGAAAATTCCGCAGTTCCTAGTCGTGTCACTGAATAATTGGTAGGAAAGTGAAAATAATGTACGTTTTAGTAACTATTGGTTACAATATCTTTAAAAGGCTGTGTAAATCTTGATAATTAGACTCACTCCTACTTTTCTGTCTTCTGTGCTGTACCTGGGTCACGCTAGTGGCTCTGTTCCTCTGATAAGACTTGTGGAAGGTATCTTTTCAGCTTTTATACCGGCTAGCGCTTTTATTTCAATGCCTTAGAAAGCCTCGAGCAGCCTTGAGAGGTAGCAAGGGCGATCTAGCACTTTAGTAGCTCTAGAATCGGTACCTGAATCAGCTGCAGAGCAAATACCATCAGCAGAAGCAAAGAGGGAGAAATACAGCTCCCTGCTCACTCAATTCCCTGCAGTTAGAAGCTTTCAAATAAGACAGACGACCAGAGATGTTTACAGGAAAGGAGCTGAGCTGAGAGAGGGCGTTTGCCTCCCCTCGACCATCTTTATTAGGAGAAGGGGAAAGGGGAGGACTGGGGGCGGACCCGGGGTGAGCGGCCAATCAGACACTGCTGAAGAGTCTGAGTTACATTTGGCTTTGCCCGCGCTTGGAACAAAAGAGCTCAGAGCACATGTCTTTGGGATGGGGGAGGGGAAGCTCAGAACAGGCAGCAACAAAGACTTAATAAACAACTATCTGGAAGCATTGAAACTAAAGGAAAAGTCTCGGTTAATCTTTTAAACTCCTTGCAAGGACTTTCAGCAAATTCTCTCCCATCTGGAGGGACTTGCTTTATGGCACGGTACAGTGTCAATTGGTGCTCTGTGTTCAGCCTCATCAGAACAAAACAACCCAGAACCTTTTGGACAGCAGCGCGCAAGCAGAAACAGACGAAAAGAAAACCCCGGGGTCGGCCTTGAAACTCCAGCATCTCCTAACCTCGGTGCATAGGGGGGAGGAGGAGCCGTGGACTGCTGGACAGAACTTGGACTGGGATTTCACGTGCCAGTAACATCTACCAAAAACAAGGTAAGCTGTCCAAAACTAGACCACGAAACAAATTATGGGTGCAGTTCCGTCCCAAGCGGAGGCAAACGTAGTTTGAAACCATCCCTTACCAGCATTTAGAAAAGAAATATGTTGCTTGCTATTCTGGATAAAGAGAGAGTTTCCTGATGCAGTGATTGGAGATTTGTATTCACCATCTTTTTGGGAGAATATTAATTCTATTCTATATCATTACACCAGTCTAAGAGATGAAATGGCTCAGAAATTAATAGCACCAGGTAGAGTAATTTATGAAACGCTTCTAGAGCTGGCACCTCCTTCTTCTGACGAAGAGGAGATGTTTAAAACTCCTGCAGAGACTTCGCTGACACCCGTAAGAGCAGCGGGAGATTTTAAAACCCCGCTCGAACCCTCCCCACCCTCAGAGACAGGTGGAAAACGCAATGTTCGTGCGAAAGTCCCTGAGATTCTTAGCAAAAGTGGTTATGAGTCCCTACAGCCACCGCAGGCGGCGGGGGGGGTAGCGCGGCCATTCTGGAGGCGGAACGGGAATTTTTGCCAGAACCAAAATTAAAACTTTTGATCGGTCCGACAGAGGAGTATGATACGGCAATTTTAGAGCTCCCTTCACGCGCGCATGCCTGGGGGGGAGACGGGGGGTCCCCGACCACCTCCCTAAAAATGGAGCCTGCCTCAGAGGGCGTGGTTTCTATCTTACCCGATCCACCCGTTACAGTGCAAATCAGGGGCCGGTCCGTACCTCCTGGGTCTGGGGTTCTCCCATCAGATGAACCATGCGCGAAGCCAGGGGCGGTCCCGGAGCTTCCATCTAGCCCTCCCGCTACCCCCACGTGGCACGGATTCGCGGCCGCTTCCGCGTTTGGACAGCCCGTTGCGGTGGCGGCGGTGGCTGCTGCTGACGTCATCACTCCCCCCGCTGCCGACCCAGCTGTGCTTCCACGTTCGGGAGACCTCACTTCCACGCCTGCATGGCGTGGCATAAGCCACCCGTCCTCAGACACCGCGGTTACCCCGGCAACGCCGCTCGCGATTCGAGCCACTCCTGGCCCCGCCCCCAGCCCTGGCTGGGGCATCAGCCACGCCCCTGGCTCAAGCCAAGGCACGCCCCCACTGCCCGGCACCAGCACTTCTCAGACCAGCCCCGTCCCACCCGCGGTCCCGGCTGCTCGCTCTGCGCACCTGCCAGGCACGGACGCCTCAGCTGCTGTGCCGGCACAGCCGGTACACACAGCGCCTCTAGCCAGCTCTGCAATTCCTTCGGCGACGGCAGTTCCATCCTACAAGCTTTCAGCAGCTACACCTCCTACCAGCTCTGTGTCAACACAGCCCCCGTCTGCACTGCAGCCACGGCTGAGGGCACACAGCAGAAGCATGTCAGCAACTACTGTGTCATCATCGCATTTACCACCTATCATCACTCTGACAACACCACTCAGAGAATTATCACAACAATCACAGGATGTTAAACCACATCTCCCATACGATTTCAGCAAAACAAAAACGATTTTATCTCCAGAAGAGAAAGAGGACTTTCTCAACTATATGCTGACACCTCTTCCATCACAACAGGACCAAGCACGTGTTATTCATATTAAAAGTGAAGTCTCGGAGCGAGACATTCCACTTCATGCACATTCTTCTCGAACTTCTCAGGGACATTCAGATGATTTTATGGGACTTTTTCATCCTCAAGTGCCTACTCAGGACTTCAGTGGGGAGGATATGGTGACCAGCACAGCTTCAGAAAGCATTCCTCTATCTTCCCAAGCTTCATCTCATTTTTTTTACAACGAGTGCTAGAACTCCAACTTCTCATATGCCTTCTTCAAAACTTTGAATTCCACAACAACAGGCATCTGATCCCTCATTTTTCCACCGTCACTTTCAGCTTTCAGATGACTTTGTTCGTCATCTTTCCTTCCGACTGAGAGAATGTGCAGATTATGCACACACTGAGAGAATGTGCAGGAGATTATCTACCTCAAGAGGTTGGTGCACTGGGTCCTTAGCTCTCACCCATCCCGCATGGTGGCAGTACCCTACCCAGATCCACTGTACCCTCTCCTTCAGTATCCAGATCAAAGCCACCTGCAATGGCAGGTTCAGCCACTCCTCATTTATTACCTTACAGTGCACAGCCGCGAACACCACCCCCTATTCCTCATCCAGGAGGGGGAGAAGAAGATGGAATGCATGGATTCTTCGGTGAAGAAGAACCTGCATCCCTGCAGTCCAGTCAAGCTGCAAGTTCATGAAATGCTGGTATGGACATGGTTTCACCTGACAAATGTGTTCCAAGAGATACGTCTGCTACAACAGACTGGTCAAGTATTAGGAAAAATGGTCTCAAAGACAGAAATTTTACTATGGCCAAAACAGATAGTATTGTAATACCGGTTACGTATACCAGACACAATCAAAATCCTCCTGTATGGCAACCTATGGATCATCAAGTTATCAAAGATTTAATGGATGCAGTGAAGAATGATGGACTGGGAAGTCCATACTTCAAACAACTTTTGAGAGGCACATTTAACAATTATGATTTGGTAGCTTTTGATTGTAGAAGTATTGCCTCGACAATTTTTGCAGATGCACAACTCCTGCTATGGGATGCAAGATGGAGAAGAGTACTTCATGAGCTGAGAAAAATACGCAGGAGGACCACATGCAGCTCTCACATTGGAGCAATTAGCTGGTGACGAACCTCATGCTAGACCAGAAGATCAGGCAGTGTTTTTGCCTTGAAATGTGCTTATAGATATCAAAGAAGCAGCACAAACAGCAATTTTACAAATTCCACCTACTGGAACCCCAGAAGGCATTTACACAGAAGTAAAGCAAGGTCTTGCTGAAACTTTTACCTCATTTGTCGATCATCTAATGCAAGCCTTGGACAGACAAGTCAGTGATGAAGTGGCAAAACCATATCTGCTACAAGGTCTTGCTTTTGCAAATGCTAATGCAGACTGCAAACATATAATCAGTGCTATACCTGGTCAAGCGACCATAGCTGAAATGATAGAAGCATGCAGTAAGGTGGGCACACCTCAGCATGTTGCAACAGTTCAAGCAAATGCCTTTGGACACGAACTTGGAAAACTTCTTAAAGAGCAAATAGCAGCGCTTCGCTCAGATTTGCAACGAAGTAACTCCACAAAAGCAATGGCAGCAGAACTCTCAAGAAGGCCATGCTTCAGGTGTAGAAAATTTGGATACATCAAAAGATTTTGCCCTGAGTCTGTAGAAGATGCAAGAGTACCAAATCACTGCGCAAGATACAGCGCTTAGAACCTGCTTCAACAATCTGCAGGATCTACAGTAGCTCTTAGGAACAATAAATTGAAACAGGACAATTTTGGAGAACACCAATGATGGACTTGCTTCAGTTTTTGACTTGCTAAGAGGAGACTGTGACATCATGTCTCCCAGGACACCTACTCCTGAGGCTCAAAAGCTCTTGACAGAGTGGCAAATGCCAAATGCTCATTTTTTGGAAAATATAAAAATATCTATCTGCCAGTGGATACATTTTCCAATGTGGTTTTTGCTTCCTTGCACACAGGAGAAATAGTGAAACATACATGTCAGCATTTTCTGCAAGCATTTGCATCATTAGGTATACTTTAAAAGATAAAAACAAACAATAGTCTAGCTAATAGGGCAAAAGAACTACATTAATTCTTAATGAGTCAGGGTGCATGTCACTCCTTCGGTATTCCTCATTCTCCTACAGGGTAAGCAATTATTGAAAGAACACACTAAACTTTAAAATACCCTTTTGGTTAAACAAAAAAAAGGGGGAGGCAGAGGCTACACCTCAAATGCGCTTGAATGAAGCACTGTATGTTTTAAATTTTTTAAAAACCAGGTTTTTTTGCAGAATCAAATTTGCTTATAATTAGACATTTCTTCAACACCATATAGGCAAAGTTAAGGGCAAACCCTTTGGTTTAGATCAGAAATCCAGAGACAGGGAAAATTGAAAGTCCATTTCAACTAATAACTTGGGGCAAACGGTATGCTTGTGTCTCAATGGGTGCACGACTTAAGTGGATTCCAGCAAAAAACGTGAAACCTTATCAAGTCCAGAAACAAGCAGGAATCAACTCCGGGAACAAGGAGGCGAGCACGCAGATGTGAATCAATGTCAACACTACTGTCGATGCCACAGACATCAGTTATCTTTCTGTGCAAGAACTGTGGACTGAGTCTTATGTAAAAAGTGGGAAAGTTAATGGTGTAAATCTGTATGTAAGAGTGTGTTAGAAGTTGTGTTACAGATCAGAGATTCCTATGTGGGATAAAGCTGTTGAGAATGAAGTTCAATCAGGTATTACATTTGTGCCTTATCATCTCACTGATTGCCTTAAGCAATGCAGCTTTCCCAGTAAAGCAACCAAAAGAAAATGTCTGGGAGACTTTGGCCAATGCAGCAGGCCTAGATACCATCTGTCTAACTCATTCAAGGCCAAAGAAGCCATTTTCAACATGTTTAGTTGGGCTACCAGCAGACAAATGGCCACCTTCCAAACATGCTGATCTAAAACTTTCATGATTCGGTTCAAATCCAGTGGAGAATTGGCATGCTTGGACCAAATCCCTTCTGGAGGCTCCTTACGAACCTCAGGAATTGGAAATTCTTGGTTCAATAAAGACGGAGTTTTGTGTAGTATTCAGTTCTCCAGGGTTGAAACAAAATAAAGACAAGATAACAGATGTCACTCCAAATTACGAAATATATAGAAATGCAACATCTTGGTGCAATTCAACACTAAAGATGAGCATATCGTTCAACCAGGATCCATTGCAATTGCTATGAGGGATGTTTCTCATTTGTGGAGACAGAATTTGGCCTGCAATTCCCTCAACTGTCAAAGGCAGTCCATGCAGCTTTGGAAAGCTTTCTTTGCTAACGCCTAATGCAAAAATGATAAAAAGAACATAAGAGAAGAGAGAAAAGATTTGTTGAGCAATATAAATCTGATTGTAATGACAAATTTGTAACTTGGAATTTTGGACAAAGGTTTTCTGCAGCTCTCCTTTTACCTGGTGCTGCTGCAGGAGCAGCCTTAAGACAATTGGATCAATTAGGCTGTTGGCTAAGTAAGAACTCTCGTGCTGTCTCTCTCGCACTGAGCGATATGTTAACTGATGTTCAGAGTGTGAGACAAGCGACTCTGCAAAACAGAGCAGCAATTGATTATCTTCTATTAGTGCATGGACATGGATGTGAAGAATTTGAAGGTATGTGTTCTATGAATTTGTCAGATCATTCAAAATCCATCCATGAAAGTATGCGGCATTTAGAGGTTGGAATAGCTAAACCTGGAGAAGAAAGCGGATCATTGTTGAATGATTTGTTCAATTGGTTTGACCTTACACCCTTATGGAGAAAAATTTTGTAGACAGGTTTGTATGTTTTAACTACTGTTGTAATTCTTTTAGTATTTGTACCTTGTATACTCCACTGTGCTAGACGAGCCACGGATAAAGCTGTTAAAGAAGTGGTTTTGGTTCAAACAGGAGGGGGAGATATAGGAACCCAGAATGCCGAGAATATTTCTCTGCCTGTTTTTAAGGGTTCTTACCCCCCTGAACAACACTGTTTTAGCTTCAAACCTTGGAAAAAATTAGCAACAGTCAGACAACAACTAGAAAATACAGTGGTGTGAATTAGGTTATAGACTACTATGTAATATTGTCACAGGGTGAAAAATTTAGTGGTTTTAGGCTTCTCTTTATAGTAAATAGATAAGAATAAAAAATATCAAAATGGAGGATTGTTGTTGTTCTCTAGACCTTCTTCTCCTTCTTCTACTACTCCATATTCTGCAGTAAAAGTAGTTTGGGATGATTGGATAGAAAATTCCGCAGTTCCTAGTCGTGTCACTGAATAATTGGTAGGAAAGTGAAAATAATGTACGTTTTTAGTAACTATTGGTTACAATATCTTTAAAAGGCTGTGTAAATCCTGATAATTAGACTCACTCCTGCTTTTATGTCTTCTGTGCTGTACCTGGGTCACGCTAGTGGCTCTGTTCCTCTGCTAAGACTTCATAAACAACTATCTGGAAGCATTGAAACTAAAGGAAAAGTCTCGGTTAATCTTTTAAACTCCTTGCAAGGACTTTCAGCAAATTCTCTCCCATCTGGAGGGACTTGCTTTATGGCACGGTACAGTGTCAACGTGCCCTCACGCCTGAAGCCCAAAATACCATCACCAAAGTCCAGGAAGCCCTGTCTTCACGCCAAGCCCATCGCATTGAACCCAGCCTCCCTCTCCAGTTTGCAGTTCTGGGTAAGGCTCCCTGTTTCCACGGACTGATCTTCCAATGGGACCCTCAACTCAGAGACCCTTTGCTGATACTTGAATGGGTCTTTGCTAGCAATCAACCTACAAAGACATTAACCACCTTCCAAGAAGTAATGGCACATTTAATAAAAAAGGCCAGAACTCGTCTCCGCTCTCTTGCAGGGTGTGAGTTCACATGCATATATTTGCCATTGACCACTGAAGATCTAAAGCAGTTGCTCCAGACCAATGAGAGCCTCCAGTTCGCCCTAGATAGCTACACAGGCCAAATTTCCATTCACATGCCAAAACATAGACTTTTCTACCATGATGCAGCTTTTCAATTGATTCCAAAATTAATCCAAAGCAGAAAACCTCTCAAAGCTCTGACCATCTTTACAGATGGGTCTGGTTTGTCCTATCGGTCTGTCATGACATGGAGGCAACCCAATACCCAAAAATGGGAATCTGATATCCAAATAGTAGAGGGATCTCCACAGATTGCTGAGTTAGCAGCCATTGTCAGAGCCTTTGAGAAGTTTAAAGATGAACCTTTTAATTTGGTCACAGATTCGGCTTATGTTGCTGGCATAGCCATGAGGGCTGAACATGCTTTTCTAAAAGAGGTCTCCAATGAAAAGTTATACCAATTGTTTTCTACATTAATTCATTTAATCTCCCACAGAAAACAGCCTTACTACATTATGCGAGGTCACACACTGACCTCCCTGGTCCCATTGCCTTAGGGAACAGGAGAGCGGATGCACTGGCCATGCCAGCAGAGACTGCAAACACCCCTGACACCAGTGCTGGTGAAGGACCCAGAATCACACCAGGTCTCTGGGCCTTTCAAGTTGATTACCTGGGGGAGAGTCTACGCCTGTGTCCAGCTACCATCTGGCCCAAAGTGGTTCCCAGGAAAGAATATAAAACCATACCTAGGCCCTACAAACACTGCTTCCACAAACACCAACAAGAACTCTCCTGAATCAAATACAGGACCTTACCAAAACCAGACCAGCTCTGCATGGAGATGAAGACGTTGCCGAATGACCACCAACCAGGAAAAGGATCATCCCATCACACAGCAGCAGATGAACCAGAAAGCTGAACAAGAAGCAATGGCAAAAGTCAAGTCGTAGGCCAGACACAGCCAGAAAAAATTGATCCTTAGTTTATATGTTATCACCCCTTGTTACCCCAAAATATCCCCTTCCCTCAACCCTTGTCAAACCTCCCTAAACCCCAAAACTTCCCCTCTCACCACAAAGCTAACAAATCTCGCTTATATTCCCTCTCAGAAGCCCCATCCCTGTCCAAAGATGAAATTTATCTATGTTGATGCCGTCTTCGCCGCTGCCTTGATGCTCTTCACCGTACCACATGCCTTCAGCTGGCTTGTCCCACAGCCTAGCCATAATGTTTGGGTGACCCTAGCAAAGACACTCAATCAAGACAATCTGTGCCTGTCCATGGGCAGCGTAGACAACCCACTCCCTATGTGTCTGGTAGGAATTCCTCCAGCAGCAGATGACTGGCCTGTCACTAACTCAGAGATCCTCCGCACCACAGGGAAGAGGTCCAACCCGGTAAACACTTGGGATGAGTGGACAAAGATTCTGCCAAATGCTTGAGATGAACCCCAAAAATTGAACCTGCTGGGGTCCTCCAAAGCAACATATTGTGTCAAGTTTTATTTTAGACTGCAAGGCCAACACTGGCCAGGGATTGACCAAGCAAAAAATACATACAGAAAAGACATATCACCATTTAACAAAGCCTAGAATAGTCAGGATTGGTGCAATTACACCAGTCACGTACTCTCTGTGTCCACTCTCCACCCAAAAGTGTTACCTCGGAGAGTGTTTCTTGTGTGTGGTGACAGAGTAAGGGCCGGGATCCCCTCACACCTCCAAGGAGACCCCTGTAGCCTTGGCAAGCTTTCTACCCTCACCCCAACTTTCACATTATTACATAATTGGAGGCAAACACACACATCAACACGTCAAAAGAGATCCTTTGCTGAGTTTGACAAAAGTTGTGACAGCCACATTTACAACTGGAATAAGGCAAGACAAGTCACAGCTTCCATGTTCACCCCTTGGTTAGCTGCACTCAAAGCCCTTGGGGATATCAATCACCTAAGGTGCTGGCTAAGCAAGCAGGCCAATGAGACATCTGCCGCCTTGAGCGATCTTTTAAAAGATGAGGAGACTACCAGACACGCAACATACAGAATCAAACAGCAATAGACTACCTACTGCTTGCCCACGGACATGGCTGCCAAGACTTTGAAGGAATGTGCTGCTTCAATCTCTCTTCGCACTCAACATCCATCCAGGCGATCATCCAGAAACGACAAGAACTAGTAAAAGACTTAGAAGTAGGTAAGAGCCTAGACTGGGTCAATGACCTTTTTGGACAATGGGGAAGAACGAGATGGATTGCATCTTTGATTAAGGGAGCTTTGTGGGTATTAATTGTAATTATTATTGTGTTACTTATGTTCTCTTGCCTCCTACGTTGCTGCAGAAATGCTGCCAGGAATGCCTTTTTAATAAATACAGAAGGGGGATCTGGGCATCTTTCTTTGTCAGCACAGAAATTTGTGCCCCAGTGTCAATCAGAAAAGTTACAAGTGCCTGTTTAGGGCCTGTAATAGCTGTGATCATTATATCTCCTGTTTTATTTTTAGTGAGCATTCTCAGGTATACCCATGCTCCGTTTCTTCTCCCACCTGTAAGAAATGGAGAACCTAGTTTCCCAGGTTTTGAGGAAGAAGCTGTTTTGGCTCATTGCCCGGACCTTGAGGGAGAAGTGGCTTTGACTCACTGCCCAGATTCTGAGGGAGGACGGGTGCACTGGGTTGAACTGATGGGTTTGGTAGAATGGGTTTTCGGCAGTGCCAGTTAGACACTACCTTACTCAACTGATCAAGGGCTAAGCCATCCATCACATTTCTGGGGACCCCCTTTTTGATACCTAATAACCACCAATGCTGACGGTTAGAGATCTGTTTTACAGTCTCTGGTTTTTCACTATGAGGAGTCCAAATGTACCTGACACTTTTTGTTTTTTCTGATTTTTCCTCTGGGATTTTTATAGGTCCATATTTTCTACTGTAATTAATCAGCTCTTCTGCAACCTCACTCCATGTCCAAACTTTGCGATCACCAGCAGGTGAATTTGATTGTGAACCTGGCGGCTGAGAGGGGGTTGAAAATGGAGTAAACCCAGGATCGGTAGATCCAGTTCGGTCACTCGGGTTTCACAGGAATCTATCCAGCCTCTCTACGGGACCTACAGTCGCTATGGTTTTTTGAAGGACAATTGCTGTAGCTTTGAGTGATTCTGGAAGGCCTCAAATTAAAGGGATCATCAGTTCAGGCTTCACAGGTAATTGCATTGGGGATTCATATCCAGGAGTCAATTTCCTTTCATGGATCATTTGCAGACAGGTGGCTTTGTGGACGCTTTCTAGAAGTTGTTCGGGGGTAGCAACTGTAGCTAAAGGGTCTCCCCTTTCTAAAGGATTGAGTCCCCCGGCCCAGAAAGCTGCACGCTGAGTCAGGGACCATGTGCCACGTTTGTCTCCTGTTGTTAAGAAAACTCCATGTCCCCAATATCCAGTGGCCTCCTGTTCCGTTAATTGAATTTGGTCTCCTCCAGTGAGAGACACTCGGAAGACATATTCCGTCTCAGATTCGTGGGGGAGCCACCTGTACTCCTTCTTTAACTTAGTCAATTCAGTAGCAGTGTATGGTATTTGTTTAGTGGTGATATATGATTCAAAATCTTCATCATTGATATAATTATATTCTGTTTTAATAAGAAATCTCATAGGAGGGCAGCAGTTTTCCCCACAATTTTTCACTAGCACTAGTTCTTTCTGGGGGTATATTTGGTTAATGTGAGGAGTTTCCTTTTCCTCTGTTTCTTTTGCTGAGTCAGCATTCTTTGAATTCTTAAACTATTCCTCCCTCAAAGCAGCCCGCAGCAAATGATTTTCATTCCTTTCTTCATCTAATTGTTTCTGTAAAATTTCCACTAGGTTTTGAAGGGAATCTATGATTGCTTTCTCTTTACTACACCGCTTAAAACGGTGATGTATAGCTGCCAAAAGGCATGCTCCTAAAACAGCAGATTATGGCTTTATCTCGGCCAAATTTAAATTTTGTCTCATGTTGTAAAGAACATACTCTAGCAGTCACACTCTCCAAATTAAACCAGTTTTTTTGAGCCCATTCTTCTCCTCCCGGAGAGGGCCTGGCATTATGTTTTGCTAGCAGAGCATAAAATGCAGCTTTATCTTTCGCACTAGGGTTTTCAGTCATTTTATGAAGGGATCAAAACCACCACAGGGAGGTAAAACTTAATTACACACTGCGACACCCACAGCTTCACCTGTGTCTCCCTTTGCTTCCCTGGGTGGGAAAAATCTGCCTGGGAGGTACTCCTTAAATTACTTATTGTTGTCTCTTCACTACACCAAGCAGTCCAAATTCACACACACACACCAAAAAACGGTTCCCCCTTTTACACTAAGAGATCTTTTGTGAAAAATCTGAAGACAGAGCCCTCAGCTGAGTATGGGGTGCTTTTCACCTAGGCGTGTGCAGTTTGCAGGAAATTCGAGTCACCCCCCTTGTGTTCTAGACACCGCTCACCCTTTTCAGGTGTCGGGCTAGGTGCAGCTGGAGCGAAACGTCCTTCCCCTCTTACAGACTACACACAACCTTGCAACCCCTTCAGTCTGTCAGACATCCTGTCCGTGACGCCAGTTTAATGTCACGATCCGCTAATAAAAGCGAGGGTCATGATGGTTCGTTTATAGATCTCAGAGTGCAAAAGGACACAAGGGATTTCAGTCTTAATCAGAACTGTGCACCTTTATTAAGTGCCCACAACACAGTAATGAGATAGAGGAGAGAAAGGGAGAGAGATAAAGAAAACAAAGTAAAGGGTAGAGAGGAAGAAAAGCAGGGGGAATAGCTACCAACGGATGAGACAAAGTCCTTGTGGTCTTCTGCCAATAGATTCATCTTCTTTCTGTGGGGAGATCTCGTCTTGGTTAATTTAGAAAGTCCCTTTATAGCCCTTTTCAAAAGCGAGGGGCAACTGGCCAAGAGGTGGGGAAATCTCCAACCATCATTATGAGGCCTGTTGCTTTGGGAAACGGGTACAGGACAAGTGTACAGGACAGGTCATTCCTTTTCGCTTCAGCACAGTCCTTCCCACCTTGGCAGCAAGAACGGCGCAGTCCACCGTGACCCGCTCCCTTGGGGTTACTTTATGATGTGTATCCCATATCGCTGCCTATGCCCAGGAATTAATTTTGTGCCTTTTTATGCCTTTAAATTGAGCCTGAAAGGAGGGGAGGAAAACTTGAGCAGAACTTCTTCAAAGCAGTTTGAAGCTTGTTCAAGGACACACAGAGATAGAGATTTTTTTTTTCAACTGTTGCAGGAGAGCGAGGAAGCACCCGGCTTGCTGCTTTCCAGTCAGCTTTTGGCCAGTTTTTCAGTTTCTTTTTCTCCAGAGAGAGACTGAGAGTTGGACTTTTTTTTCCTTCCCTGGAATTTCAGATTTTCTGCCTTTTCTGCTGGACTGCTTCAATATCAGAACACATTGGGAGGACTTTCCACCGAGTCCACAGGAGCCCCTGCGAGAGGCGGCCGTCAGGTTCATGGGTGAGCCATGAAGCCGGGGCCCCTCCCCGCCCCACTGCAGCTTGGCCCCGGCCCTGGCTGCTGCCCCAGCTGCTGCTCCGGGGCCGTGCAGCCCCGCCTGCCCTCGGGCGTCAGGATGCGGCAAGGACCCGGGCTGAGCCCTGCCGGGGGGAGGAGAGCCACGGAGCTGGCAGCGCTGCTGGGAGGGAGCTGTGCCGCTGGGGCCGTGACAGGCTCTGTGTTCCCAGGGATCGCCGGGGTGCTCATGTTGGGGCAGAAGGAAGAGCTCCAGGTCCTCAGTGAGGGTGAGTGAGTGCAGCGGGCTGTCAGCAGGGGCTGCTGGGCCTGGGTAGGGAGCTGCAATCCCTGCCCTGGGTGTGGGGGTCTTTGCTCCATGTGTGGACACGGGGTGCCTTGGGCAGAGCACAGAGAGATTTCAGGGACACGGGGCAGGGGAGGGGGTTCGTGGCCAGCACCTTCCTGGACCAGCTGATCCTCTTGGCCCCTGCTGTCTTCCGGCCATGACAAGAGCTGGGTGAGATGGCCCTGGCAGGAAGGTCTCCTTGGATTCCTGTACATCCAGGCTCTGACCGTGGCTCTATTCCTGTCTCTTCCAGCCCTTCAAGCCCTGAGGAGAGACGACAGCCCTTCCCAGACAAACATAGTAGTTCAACAGATAGTCAACAAAAGAGCTGCAGAACTATGTTCATCTGCTGGCTCAGAAGAACCAGAGTCCCTTTAAGACCTCCAGATAGCATGGAAGATGAGACCACCTGGAGACTAGAGTAGAACAGCTGGACCTCCAGGCACAGCTGATGCTGGTCACAGCTGAGCCCATGGAAAGCTCCCATAGCTCCTGCCTTTTCCTTCCCTTTTGACAGCTCCATCCCTCCAGCCCCCAGACCTTGCCCATCCCCTTTTTCCCTCCCAGCTCATCCCTTCGCTTCACCTTCCTTAATAAGCAGTTTGGCTTCTTCACTTGACCTGCATCTCTGTGGAGCTGAAGCTGCACAAAACCTGAGCCCTGGGACACACAGGCCCCTCCTGCCGTTCTCTTCCGTGCCGTGTTTTGTGCAGAGACACAGAGGAACGAGGGCAGCTCAGGCTGGAATGGTCCCTGTCCTGAAGGTCCAGTTCCACAACGCTGTGGAGTTAGAGGTATTGCTGAGCACCCTGAAGGCTCTGGATTTTAGAAGAGCCAACTCGAGTATGCTCTGGAGGCAGCTGTGAGGGATTCCACAGCAAGCCTCCACAGAGGGCAAAGGAGCTTGGAATGCTGGAAGTTTTCAAGAACAGATTCCTGAAAGCCCAGCAGTGCTCCATCCCTGCACGACATCAGGAAGAAGGCAGAACCAGAGACCATCTGGGCTTAACAGTGAGCTTTGGGTGTGCGTAAGAGCAAACGAAGCAGCAGCACAGTGACTGAGACTTGGATGTGTGACCATCCCGGTGTTCAGAGCACTGTCACGCAGTGCCAGGATCCTGGGTGTGGTTCTGGTCCCCAACACTGAGGAATTGCAGCCCCTGATGATGCCTTGAAAGGCCACCTAAAAACAGAAACTAGACAAGAATGAGGGAATAAAGGTAGGTATTTATTTGAAAGGCCTTCAGAGATACGCCCTGGGGAACCAGAGGCTACTGCCAAGATGGACCTCAAGATGGATGACGAGTTCTTCACACTTTTATAAGTTTGGTTCATTTGCATATCAGCATAAATTCTCCAGGTAAAGCTTCAGTTAATGATATAATTTCCCTAAGCTTGCCCCCCCTTTAGAAGCTTTTGGTTTATACTTTTGGGCCTAGGATGGTCTGAGTGTCCTTGGAGAGCAGGCCTGGAGAGGCTTTGTTATGTCTGCCTAGCATGAGAGAGCAGAAGTTAACAGGCTACAAGAAACTTCAGAGTTACACGCGAGGCAGTACAGGATTTGAAAAATATGAAAGTTAAAACCTAAGGCATCACTGCCTCAGAGCCAGTCAGAAACCCAACAAAGTGAGACCAGAGGGAGGGCACCCTTCCAGACTCTCTTGGGCATGGCTGCAAAAGAGCCCCTGCTTCTTCTTCCTGCGCCTATGTTTGGGGTCTGTGTTACAGATGGGGACGAGTTTAGACAAGTCCTGCCTTTGGCTCAGATTTCTGGCAGTAGCTCTGTTTGAGGCGGCCTGCACCCCAAATGTCTCTCGTTCACAAGTTCTTAAGAATGGCCAATTAGGTCTATTACAAAGTGAATTATTTTTTTAATAGGCAGAAGATTAATAGACATAAGACTTTAAACAGACTACTTACTACACAGGCTAAAACAAAAAGAACTACTCGTCGATAGGAAGTACAGTGCACAATGGAAGGTAGCTATGTTACAGGTAGCAAAGAAATAGTACAGAGCGGGAGTTAATGTGACTTTCCACCTAATTGATGATGGAGTACACATCGAGTCCTTTCCCTCAGTTTCTTTAAAAGCATCCACAAAGACGCATCCAAACTTTGGGGAGAAGTCCTACATGTTTCCAGGGTGTGTGTAGGAGACTTCTGCCTCTGTGAGAGTTTGTGTAGCTTCTATAGTTTGTAAAGTGAAGTGTCTGTCAGTCAGGAATTCCAGCTTACCTCCCCACATCATTTTCTCAAGGCAAGTTGTTTCTTGTCAGCGGGGATGTTTGTTGTATCCCATCTCTCTGGTGTCAGAGATAACTCCTTTAGCAGATTCCTGTCTGGCCTGGGTTAACTCACCCATTCATGTGAGGGGCAGAATGCCTGGAATTACCACACCAGCTGATAGAAGAGATAAGATTTTCTGTGGTGGGTGTAGATGTCCTGCACTGGTTTGCTGATTGCAGAGCCAGCCAAGCTGTGCTCTTGTTCCAAAGACTGCTCAGAGTGGGCATGAAAAGTGCTGTGTGCACAGCCGAGAGTCCTGGAAGGGGTTCACAAGAGCATCCTGCGGGAACAGGGCTCTGGTCTCTGGCTGGGAACAGCCTGGTTTTGCTGCCGTGACCACAGGCAGGAGTTGAGGCAGGTGAAGAGGCAGTGGGCAGCTTGTGTTTGTAGAAGGCCTGGGGCTGCATGTCTGAACCTATGAAACATAGATTTAGAAGAAATATAAAGATTTTAGTTATAGGCTAGCTGTGTTGAAATTAGTTAGAATAGGAAGGAATTTGGGCCCAGCTAGAGTTAATTAAAATAGTTAAGAGAGCTGGACCTGAAATGGGTTTGAAGATGTTACTAACTGATTACCAAATAACTGATGATCTGTCATTTGTATGTTTGCTTAGCTGTGCTTAGAATGAGGAATAGAAACATTGATAAGTTGGTGTAGGGAACAAGGACAATTACCAAGTTCCTCCCTTGGTGGGAACCTGTTCAAAAGTCACGCATGAGGAAACTTAGAGGTCACTAAAGTAATTAGGATTGTTAAAGTTCAGAGAGGTGAAAAGGTCAAAATGAGGAAGATAAGCATTCTTCATCCTTTTTGGGACCACTGACCCAATTCAAGACCACCAACTCAATTCAGGACACACACTACACATGCTTAATGACATTTAAGCTCATTTCCATACGAAGGAGAGAATGGGAGGTATTAATGTTATGAATATGCATTTGTATTTTGGATATTCATAATATTTGGAAATAAAAGGTGTTGTATTTGCTTGTATCGGGGCCCTGCATCTTAGGGAGCTATCCCACGCAGTGCCTGGCGCCAAATAAAACATACACTTTCTAACTCTAAACTGTTAGAGAGTTTTTGTCTGTCTCAGTTGGATATCGATATTAGATCGATATTCATATTTTGGTAAATCATTTTGGCGACTCTGGTGGGACCCTGCTCTATCTGGCCGAGGGGCCAGAGGTCCGGGGACCCCCCTCAGGTGCCCGCCCCTCATTTTTGAGGAGAGGGGGCTCCTTGATCCTCTGACATCCCGGGGAGAGATGAGGACCTGCCAGAACCACGGACAAAGAGGTATGTTTTAAAATTAAAGGGGTACCTTAAAGAAGGCAGCTTGTAAGACACAGTGGGACGCCCTGTGTGAAGCAGAAGCCTGGGAGAGTTTGGTTGTAAGTGTCCGCGAAAATATAGTAATTTTTTAACAGAGTGGGTAACGGCTCAAAAGGTTCATCTCCCGTAATGGGAGTAGAGCTGCCACTGTTTCCCAGGGAGGAGAACGAGGTACAGAGGCGCTGCCTTGGTCTCTCGTGGAGGAGAGCCGGGCACGCAGTGTGGGTGGCCGTGCGGCGCGTGTGGCTCCGGAGTTCGAGCGGCTGCAAGAACTCCGGCTTGGTTTGTTCCCGTAGAGGGGAGCGAGGACCGCACGGCTGCACACCGGAGGAGTACGGGCGGTAGCGGCGGGAGCGCTGTCGGCTCTGGTCCGGTTGGAGCATTAAAGCAGCATTGGCTTGTAGTTTGGGATACGAGTGGTGAACAGAGAGAGAGACTAACTCTATTTTGAGTGCTGTGTGCATTCGTTAGAGACGTGCCGGAGGTCTACACGGGACTCTTTGGGTCAAAGAGTACGGACCCCCTAGGCTGCTCAAGCGCTGTATGGGTATGGTGGCTGGGTTATGCCAAAAGGGTTATTTGGAACTGTGAATTAGCAGCGCGTTGTGCGTGTGTGTGTGTTTAGTTTGTGAGAGTTTGTAGTGTATGTGTTTTGATTTGTGTGTATTTGGAGCGGATTAGCCACGTATTTGTGTGAAAAAGTTATAAAAGTTTGTGTTTAGTGGAGTTGGCGAAAGGATTTTTGTGCTTGAGAGAGTGAAGAGATTTTTTTTGTGTCTAGAGAGTGTGTTGCAAGAAAAGAATTAAGTAGTGTGCATGAGCTTTAAGTTGTGTGAATGATGGTGGTGAAATTTGGTTAAGGTATTAGTGAAAAAGTGGTAATTGTGTGTTTACAAGATGTTAAATTTGTGTTTAAAGGAGCGAGAGGAGCTGTTTGAAACTATGTCCGGCGTCACTTTGGCAACCGGCGGAGTGATTTGAGTTTGTAGCTTTGGATTTTTGTTTTGTCCTGTAGAGAGGCTGGATAGATTCCTGGGAAACCCAAGTGACCAAACTTGATCTACTGATCCTGTGTTTACTCCATTTTCAACCTCCTCTCAGCCGCCAGGTTCACAATCAAAATCACCTGCTGGTGATTGCAAAGTTTGGACATGGAGTGAGGTTGCAGAAGATCTGATTAATTACAGTAGAAAATATGGACCTATAAAAATCCCAGAGGAAAAATCAGAAAAAACAAAAAGTGTCAGGTACATTCGGACTCCTCATAGCGAAAAACCAGAGACTGTAAAACAGATCTCTAACCGTCAGCATTGGTGGTTATTAGGTATCAAAAAGGGGGTCCCCAGAGATGTGATGGATGGCTTACCCCTTGATAAATTGAGCAAGGTAGTGTCTAACTGGCACTGCCGAAAACCCATTCTACCAAACCCATCAGTTCAACCCAGTGCACCCGTCCTCCCTCAGAATCTGGGCAGTGAGTCAAAGCCACTTCTCCCTCAAGGTCCGGGCAATGAGCCAAAACAGCTTCTTCCTCAAAACCTGGGAAACTAGGTTCTCCATTTCTTACAGGTGGGAGAAGAAACGGAGCATGGGTATACCTGAGAATGCTCACTAAAAATAAAACAGGAGATATAATGATCACAGCTATTACAGGCCCTAAACAGGAACTTGTAACTTTTCTGATTGACACTGGGGCACAAATTTCTGTGCTGACAAAGAAAGATGCCCAGAGGTGTGGAATTGTTCCAACAAAGAACCGATGTTGTGTTTTAAATGCCTTGGGAACAACAGAATCTATGAATGTGGCCTTAGTCAAACTCACTTTGCCTGGAGAGGAAAACCAACTTTCTATTAATCTGGTGATTGGAGATATTCCAACCAATTTATTAGTGATGAATGCCCTTGCTGGGAGGCAGTGGGAGGACTCGGAGCGTCTTCTGTGGTCTTTTGGCATGCCACGTTTTAACATCAGACTGCTCCAAGCCGCACCCTCCCTACCATTCAGCAAAGTAATTAACGTGAAACAATACCCCCTCCCCCTGGGTGCCAAAGAGGGTATCAAACCAGTGATACAGGAGCTGCGAGAACAAGGAGCAGTGAGTTAATACTCATTCTCCTTTCAGTTCTCCGGTATGGCCAGTGCCAACGCCTAATGGGAAGTGGAGGCTGACAATAGATTTTTGCAGGCTAAATGCCAACACAGACCCTCTTACAGCAGCAGTCCCAAACCTGGCCGAATTAATAACATTGATTCAAGAAAAGGCTCATTCAATCATGGCGACTACAGATGTCAAAGACATGTTTTTTATGCTACCTTTACAGCCAGAAGATATGGACCGTTTTGCTTTCACATGGGAAGGTCAGCAATACACTTTTACTAGGCTTCCCCAAGGCTACAAACATTCCCCTACCCTGGCTCATCACGCTTTAGCCCAAGAGTTAGAAAAAATACCCAAAGCTGACAATGTAGCTGTTTATCGATACATTGACGATATCCTTGTGGGAGGAGATGAAATAGAAGAAGTGAGAGATACCCAACAGAAAATAATCTCCCACTTAGAAAGCCTTGATTTGCAAATTCCCTCAGAAAAAATCCAAAAGCCTTCACATGAAGTGAAATTTTTGGGAATTTGGTGGAAGGGAGGTATGACATGTATCCCACCTGATACCCTAACCTCTTTAGATCAGATTAAAATGCCTGAATCCAAAAAAGATCTCCAACATGCTTTAGGCTTATTAGTGTTCTGGAGAAAACATATCCCATATTCTTCCATAATTGCCAGACCTCTTTATAACTTGTTGAGAAAAGGGATAAAATGAGAATGGACTGCTTCTCAGGAAGAAGCATTGCAATTGTTGGTTTTTGAAGCAACAGCTCACCAAGCCCTGGGCCCTATTCATCCTACAGATCCTTTCCAGGTGGAATGGGGATTTGCCTCCTCAGGGTTGTCAGGACACATATGGCAGCGTGGTCCTGAGGGTCCGACGAGGCCTGTTGGTTTTTACTCCCGTGGCTTCAAAGATGCTGAAAAAAGATGCACTACCTGGGCAAAAGGATTGTTTGTGGTTAGCTTAGCTCTCCTAGGAGTGGAGAGTATTGCATGACAACAACCAATTGTTTTGAGAGGCCCTTTCAAAGTTATTAAGACAGTCTCTACTGGGACGCCCCCACCTGACAGGGTGGCCCAGAGGGCCTCAGTAAGGAAGTGGTATGCTCAGATTGAACATTATTGTAGCGTCTTCTCAATAACTGAAGGAGCTGCAAAAGATCTGGCAATCCAAGAGGCTGAAAACTTGGGTTGCAGCCAAGACAAACCTGCCTCAGTCATTAAAGTAGCCCCTCCTTTTTCCCCCAAACAGTCAGCAAATTCTTGGTTACAGATGCTTCAGCCAAGCGAAAGGTGTGGAAATATAAGGCTGTAGCCCTCCACACTTCCCCAGGATAATGAATTGTCACAGAGGGGGTAGGCAGCGCCCAAGTTGGCGAGCTGATAGCTGTGTGGAGTGTTTTCCAACGTGAGGCACAGAATAGTTCTCTTGTCTGTATCTACACCAATTCCTATGCTGTTTTTAAGGGATGTACTGAGTGGCTTCCTTTTCGGCAGCAAAATGACTGGGAAATTAACAGAATCCCAGTATGGCAAAGGAAAAGTGGCAAGAAATTCTAAATATTGCAAGTCAAGGGAATTTTGCTGTGGGGTGGGTAGCCTCTCACCAGACAGATGGAAATCCAGCAGGAGAGTGGAACAATAAAGCTGATGAGTTAGCAAGACTAAGTCCTGTGAAAAAAGATCAAATCACAGAGGACTGGGAGCACTTCCTAGAATGGTTGCATGTAAAAAGACAACACATAGGTGCAAAAGATTTGTACAAAGAAGCCCTTGCTCGTGGTTGGCCTGTTACCAGAGAAATGTGTAAAACATGCATATCAGCCTGTGAGCAATGCTGCAGACGGCTAGAAAGACACCCTTTGGAAGATGATCCTCTGCCTTTAAGAAAGGGTAAAGGCTTGTGGGATGCATAGCAGGTAGATTATATCGGCCCCTTTAAAAAGTCAGGAGGAGAACACTTTGTGCTGGTAGGAGTAGAGATTACATCTGGGTTAGTCCAGGCCGATGCATTTAAAAGAGCTACAGGAGATAATACTGTTAAAGCATTGCAGGGATGGTTTGGAACTTTCCCACAACCACAAGAAATTCAATCTGATAATGGGTCTCACTTTACTGCCAAACTTGTACAGGATTGGGCAAAAAGCGAAGGGATTAAATGGACTTTTCACACCCCTTACTACCCTCAAGCTAACGGCATTGTAGAAAGGACCAATGGTCTCTTGAAATGACTTTTGAAAACACAGGAGGGAAATTGGGATGTTCAGCTATGGGAAGCTGTGAAAGGTGTGAATGATAGGTGGGGGGTAAACGCGTGTCCCAAAATCACTGCCTTTTGCCCAACAGCTCCAAGCATAATTCCCTCACTACAGGGACCAAATGATTCTAAGAATCCTGCACACTACCCTGGGCAACCTGTTTTGGTAGACCTCCCTACTGGAGGAGGAGTACCACAAGTGCTAAAAAGCCCTCTGAATAAATATGCATGGGTAGCCTCTGATGCCCTAGGGAGAGAGCATTGGATGCATACAAGCTGGCTAATTCCATCATTTTAATTTTCTGCCTCTTGGTGGCAGACTCTGTTGTGTTTACTTTTCACAGAAGAACTCGGAGGGACATGAAGACCACATAAACCATGATAAGACAGGTAATACTTATCTGCATCCTACCACAACACCATGGCCAAAAACCAGCTGAGTGGCTGTGGTCTGAAGCTACCATTAGGTACACTAGTGCGCTAGGATCCTATCCCAGAGATCATCACCCAAACCTAGCGACTGTAGTACTGTACAACCCTGAGGTATACCATCCAAGTGAATGGGCATGGGACTTGAAGGATTGGACTGGAATCCTAAATGGAACAATCAGTGAAAAAATTAAGGTAGGATGCAGAAAAGTAGAAAGATCTCTCTACGAGAAAGCTTCCACCATTGCAATAGCTGGGAATTTTCTAAAACCAGATGGGAAAAGCGATTTGCACCCCAACATTACAGCCAAACTCTGCCCTACAATGGAGTGTGTGTGTGACAAACAAACCCCCTTCATCCTGTGTTGTCATCAGAAGAATGTCGGTAACTACACCTTAGACCCCAGTACCAACAATGTTGAAATCACGAAGCTTTGCAAAAACGAACAAACCGACTGCCGGTGTAACTTTACCTTAACCAAACCAACCTATGTAACCTGCAATTGGCAAAATAACCCAGCAGATCAGCCAAGTCTGAAAGGTTTAACTTATAAATTCAAAATAAAGGCCTTAGCAAAGCCCATACTGAGAGCAGTAGTCACATACCATGGTATAAGCACCCCCCTTATGTTAGATGACAAGAATAATGTTTTCCCTTCCTTTATGGTACCAAACCTATACACAGTTATAGCATTGGACCTCATAGCTGTGTTTTGTTTACTGAAATTCAAAATCAAGATTGTTGGCTAAACTTAACTGCTGTACAATTTTCCCATAAAGTCATGTGTGATAAAAACAATACAAAACACTGAGGGGAACTCGAGGTTGATGTTGTAATACTTAACACCCAACCACTGGTTATGCTGAGCCCAAGAATTTTTGAAATTGGACCATATATAATCAGGAAAACAGGCCAACAACAAATATTGTTCAATCCAGCATGATCCCTTAAGCAAGTCAAATTGCTGATGCAAAACAATGTCTCAGAAATTCAGCCAGCTTGTTCACCTTTTCTGCAAACTTCCTTTGAGGGCTGGACAACCTGGTTGCGAAAGCGGAACCCTTCTAAGAAACGAATGCAAAGAGACATAACCAGTGTTGTGGGAACAGGATTGGGAATTTTAAATAGTATTGATTCAGAAGTACTAATGAATAAATTGGCTGCCACAACTAGAGATTTGACTAAAATACAACCACCACTGCAGTCGTCCTTATTAGCCTTGGGAACCCATCAGTGGTTGTTATCGAACATATCACCAATTTGGGAAAAGGTAAATGTGAATGACCACAAATTGATAATTGATGCACTCGGTGCTACACAAAACAACATTTCTTTGGCTCTCAGCTGCATCCAGGCTCAACTGTGGATGCAGTCAGTTGCTGCCTCAATTATACGAGAAGGCGAAGAAGGCACTTCTCCTACTGAAATTCAGAAAATCATCTGGGACAGTGCCACTGATTTTGAAAGAGAATTCCAATCCTGGTGGAACTTAGTGGATTTTGCCTACAATCCCATCACAAACACAGCCACAGCCTTTGTACTAACCATACATAATGCTTTAGTGCATTCGATATTCCCTATCATTGCATTAGGGCTGAATCGTGATGGAGCTATTCTCTAGCTGTTTGAGCACAGAGAATGGGCCCATCAAATTGGTGAGAAGTGGCAAACTGTTAATTTGGAAACTTGTATTGTTCGAGAACAACAAGGCTTCATCTGTGAAAGTAATGCAATTAGAGCTCAAGACATTTGTTTAGACACAGAACTAAATATCTGTCATTTTGAAATTCATCCTAACAAGATTCCTGAAACAGTGCTTGTATATATAGGCACTGGATGTGCATGCTTAAGAACTGCTTCTGATAAGTTATTTATAGAAAATGTAGTAGTAGATACTAAAAATCATTCACATTTTTGTGTTTGTAACTTTACTAAAATCACAGGATGTGATTTCTCTTATTTAGCCCCAGTTACTTCTTACCACCTTTTACAATCCAGTTACACACTGATCCACCAACTATTGCCTGCCTCCGTTGGGATGAACCTTACTTTGGTAAAGCAACTGTTGCTTCACCAAGGTTTAATTGAAATTTTGGAAAAGATCAAGAAACACCAACAGAAAACCTTGGTAACTGTTCATCACAATGGGAAAGAAATACATCGTGTTCTAGAAAGAGTAAAGAAAGATGCTGAACACGGGTGATGGGATACTTTTCCTGGGTGGTCAGCTACTGCTACAGGTGTCCTGAACAAATTGTGTCATCCCATCTTTGTTCTCTTGATTTTAGTTTTGATTGGCTTTGTTTTATCAGCAATCTTATACATCATGAATTGGATAATGATGAAATGGTTAACACAATTAACATCTGTAGTAGATGTCCACAATTTGGTCAATATCCCATCCACTGTGGACACCCCTAAGGTTATTGACACAAGACGACCTACACAAGTATTGAAATAAGACGTGATAAGAAATTAGAGGTGTATTTTGATTAAAATTACTTATTCCTTCTTTTCTTTTCTTTTCTTTTCTTTTCTTTTCTTTTCTTTTCTTTTCTTTTCTTTTCTTTTCTTATTCTTTTCTTTTCTCTTTTCTTTTCTTTTCTTTTTTCTTTTCTTTTCTTTTCTTTTCTTTTCTTTTCTTTTCTTTTCTTTTCTTTTCTTTTCTTTTCCTTTTCTTTTCCTTTCCTTTTCTTTTCTTTTCTTTTTTCTTTTCTTTTCTTTTTTCTTTTCTTTTCTTTTCTTTTTTCTTTTCCTTTTCTTTTCTTTTTCTTTTCTTTTTTCTTTTCTTCTTTTCTCTGTTTACCAAGATAAAACTACTTATTCCTTCTTTTTTCTTCTTTTTTTCTTTGCTTTCTCTCTTTATTTCTTCTTTTCTCTGTTTTCTGAGATGTGCTACCAGCATTGATGAGTCCTGAACACTTTGCAACAACACTACGAAATCGTGCTGATAGAGCTCTCTTGACAACAATCGTGAGTCACGGGGTGGTGTAAGAGACAGTCTGAAGATCCCTCATCTGCCTCATGATTATCGCCAAGGACAGAGACTGAACACAGGAGTCCTGGCCTGGCTGAGGTGGGATGTCTGCCAAGTGTTGCCTGCAGGTGTGCCCCTGGGAACTGGTACACATTCCTGAGGAAATTAGTGCAGGTCACAGTGGACTGCGCCGTTCTTGCTGCCAAGGCGGGAAGGACTGCACTGAAGGGAAAAGGAATGACCTGTCCTGTACACTTGTCCTGTACCCATTTCCCAAAACAACAGGCCCCATAACAATGGTTGGAGATTTCCCCACCTCTTGGCCAGTTGCCCCTTGCTTTTGAAAAGGACTATAAAGGGACTTTCTAAATTAACCAAGACGATATCACCCCACGGAAAGAAGGCAAATCTATTGGCAGAAGACCACGAGGACTTTGTCTCATCCGTTGGTAGCTATTCCCCCTGCTTTTCTTCCTCTCTACCCTTTTATTTTGTTTTCTTTATCTCTTTCTCTCCTCTATCGCATTACTGTGTTGTGGGCACTTAATAAAGGTGCACAGTTCTGATTAAGACTGAAATCCCTTGTGTCCTTTTGCACTCTGAGATCAATAAACGAACCATCATGACCCTCGCTTGTATTAGCGGATCGTGACACCTGTATGGAACACAAGGCTGTGCTGTGAAACCATGAACGGCTGCACCACCAACACCACCCTGGCCCTGCAGCCCCACCCTGCTGCCGCAGGACCCAGAGGCCAAAGGCCTGTCCCGAAACACTCAGGCAGCTGAGTCAGGAGGCAGGAGAGCTGGGAGCAGCTGCCTCAGCTCCTGAAGCCCAGCCAAGCCCAAGAGGCTGTTTTCCCCAGTGCAGCTTCAGCCACTGCCCCCTTCTCACTGTTATGAATGTATTGTGATGTTGGCTTTTCGCATGTTCCATAATGTTACAAAAACTTTACCTAGGTTCTGTAATGTAATACATGATATAGGATGTCTACTGCTTATGTAGTCAATTTAGAAAAGATAGGCAGAGAAAATCTTCACATTCTTGGAGTATCTTATCAGAGAAGAAGACAACCAGAAACCAGAGAGAAGAATTTATGGAGGGAGCAGAGACATAATGGAGCCAAGGAGGAAGATAAGGCTGATGGGATGATACACAGAAACTCCAAAGAATTTATGAATCATGCATAATTGTGATGAATATGCAATAAGAGATGTACTTTTAAAGACGATCTTTTGGATGTAGAGGTGTGCCTTTGGCTCTCTGCCAAAGCACCTGGCCGTAATACCCTTTTTGCTATTATCTCCTAATTGTCCCTTTTATTAAACATTTTTTTAAATTTTACAAAAGTGAACCTTGTTTTTCACAATTGGTGGCCCATACGGGGAAAAAGACCCCGCCTCTGAGATCTCCCAGGGAACCCAGAGCTGGGAGGCACCCTCGCCCGCTTTTGGCAGCCTCGCTTTGTTTCCCAACATGGGTCTGAGGGTTTGCAGGTCAAACACCCGGAGGACGAGAGGAGACAATAAAGCAAAAAGAAAGGGAAGAAAAAGGCTCTCTAAGATATCGTGATAGTTAGCCACATAAAAAATCTTGTGCACAAAGCCTCGGAGAAAAGTGAGTATTTTTTTTCTCTTCTTCTTGGGGTGGGGAGCGGATATGGGGGATGAGTATGTGTGTATGAGACGCGGGCTGGTTACCCCCAGACCTGCAAAGCGAGTGAGGAGCTTCTGAAGCTGCAGTTCTGCTCTTTTACGAGGGAAGCAGTCAGTAAAGAAGCAAAGCGAAAGATACAAGGAGTGAAAGAACCCCCAGTTTAACTGGGACTGGGTTTTAGGGGAGGGATTGGATCCCTTGAAGAAAGGGAGCCAAGAGTTTCCTAGTACAAACCATGAGGAAATGAGACAAAAAGTAAGAGGGCCCCTAAAGACTTGCCAGGTTGAGGATTGAATCCAAGAAATTTGGGTTTTAAGACGGCCAAATTGAGGATAGAATCCAAGAAATTTGGGCTTAATTCTGCCAAATTGAGAATTCAATCAAAGAAATTTGGGTTTTAAGACTGCTGAATTGAGAATTGAATCAAAGAAATTCGGGCTTAATTCTGCCAAGTTGAGGATTGAATCCAAGAAACCTGGAGCGTTGGGCCCACGGGTGGATATTAGCCAACAATTTGAAATTAAAAGGTACCTTAATCTTGTGTTGTTGTGACTGACAGTGCTTGAGAAAGAGATGTTGGAACAATAAAAAGGAGTGAGTGAGAATGAATGAAAATGTATGTAATAGAAATGTTAAACCCTGAAGTATAACTTTATTTTCTGGAAGGAGGCATATTGTATTAAGAGGAGGGAACTTCTGTGTTTTATGTGAGGAAAGGGGAAATGGAAGTTGGGGTCCGGATTGTTTAAAAAAAAAAAAAAAAGTGGGAAACAAAAGCCTGGGAAGGGTAGATAAGATTCTGAGAAAATGGGACATAAAACCAGTAAGCAAGAATCAGAAAATAAAAAATGGAATAGAGGCATGCCAGCAGAGATACCTCAGGAAAGCCCTCTGGGAGTTATGTTAGCTAACTGGAATAGTAATCCAAGTAAAAGAAAAAAAGAGCAAAGGCAAAATGATACAGTTTTGTATGTTTGATTGGGCTGAGAAAGAAATAAGATCTGACCATGTTTATTTGCCTAGATATGGCTCTTTTGAAGTTTGGATCTGTCAGGCTTTACAAGTATTCGTAAATTCAAAAGAACCCTTTAACACAGAAGAAGGCATGTATGCTTCATGCTGGGTGGGAAACATAGAGCCTAAGGGGGTAAGAAGTTTTAAGTCGTCAGAGACCCCAGATGTTGCAGTGGGGTCTCCTGCAACATGCATCAGACAGTGAAACCTGTGGACCGATTTTTGATAGAAGTTTCAGAGATCTTTATTTTCCAGCCACATGGCCAGGGGACTGCTGAAGAACTGAGCAATCACGGGACAACCAGGGTCCTCCCCCGGCAGGGGGACACAAAACAACCAATGGGGAACAGGATTGACCAGGGAATAGGGAACCCTGTAGGCCATGCCTCTACTCCAGGGTCCCCTCTCCCAGGACCCCACGCCAGGGGGGAGGAAACCCAACACCCAGAAAAGGAGAAAAGGGGAAACAAGAAAGAGAAGGGCTGGGACCCCCTGGAAGCATTGCCCCCTCAATTCCCGCTTGCCCCCCCACCCCAGGCCCCAGGGCTCCCTGTTGCGCACTCACAGCTGCACCGCCAGTCTCGGGGCCCACAGTCCTGCTCATCCTGGCTCTTATGGCACCACCTGCAGCTCCACCACTTGGCCCAGGCGGCAGCGGCTCTGCCGGTGGCCCCAGTGTTTCCTGCCGCCCCGTCAGCCCCCGCGGGTTCTGTGGCAGCCCAGCCCGCTGCTTTTTGGGGTTCCCCCCACCCCTACCCCCTACCCTGGCCCCGGGTCCTGGCTCCAGCCCCAGTCCCGGCTCTGACCCTGGTTCCGATGTCTGCAGCCGTTCCACCAACCTCTGCCCCCGCTGCGTTGTCTGCCACTGCTCTGCCAGTGGCCCCGGCGTTCCCGCCTCCCCCTCCAGCTCCCGCAGGTCCAGTAGCAGCCCAGCCTGCCGCTTTCAGTGTCCTGCCCGTCCCTAGCCCGGGTATCTGTTCCGCAGCAGCCCAGCCCGCCACTTTCAGTGTCCTGCCCATCCCTAGTCTGAGTATCTGTTCCGCGGCAGCCCAGCCCGCCGCTTTCGGTATCCTGCCCGTCCCTAGTCCGGGTATCTGTTCCATGGCAGCCCAGCCCACCGCTTTTGGGGTTCCCTCCTCCCTTGCCCCTTTCCCGGCCCCTGTGGCGGCCCTGATCCTGGCTCCGGCCCCGGTTCCAATGTCCGCGGCCATTTCACCAGGCCCCTGCCCCTGCTGCGTTGTCTGCCGCGGCTCCACTGAACTCGGCTGCGCTGGGTCCACTGGTGGCACGGAGTCCTGCTGCCATGACTGCTGCGGGCCACGTGCAGAGAGTCCACGCTGGCGTCTGGTATCCGCCGGAAGAACTTGTCCCTTGGCGGTTCCGGTGGCAGTCCCTGCCTACGCCCCCCCACTCCTGGAGGAATCAGCTTTGGAGAGGACTCCTACCCCCTACCCCCCACCCCCTCGCCTGTGTCACCGTTCCCCTGGCAACAACCACTTCTGCTGTTCCTCTTAGGGAGGAAGCAACATACCAAAGTACAAGGAGCTCAGTTACAGAACAGCCCTCTCCCGACCCCCCCTCCCCAAAACAAGAAAGAAGTATCATAACAGAAAAAGGACACAAGAATTGGAATGGGGAGGTCCGTTTGTTCCCTTTAAGGGAAGTTCCAATGGGAGCTGGGGGAACAGGATTTGTAAACGATCTCCCTCACTTCTGCAGAAGTTAGAAATTTTAGGAAGCGATCAAAGGACTATTGGACGATCCTATAGGTACAGCTGAACAATTAGATCAATTTTTAGGTCCAAACATTTTCACTTGGGAAGAGATGCAAGCCATAATGAAAATATTATTTTCTCAAGAAGAACGAGAAATGATTAGAGTTGTGAGTATGAGAATCTGGAAAAGAGAAAACCATCAGGGACCACCAGGGGACCAGAAGATGTCATTGACACCCCCTGCTTGGAATCACAATGAAGAGGCTGGGCAAAGGAATATGAATGATTATCGTAATTTAATAATCAAAGGAATAAAAGAGGCAGCACCTAGAGGGCAGAATTTAAAAAGGGCTTTTGAAGGACAGCAGGGAAAGGAAGAGTCTCCAACTGAATGGTTAGGGAGACTTAGGAGAAATATGAAACAATTTTCTGGATAGATCCCGAAGACAGTAGCTGGGCAGGCTCTACTAAGAGTCAATTTGTCTACTCATGCTGGCCAGAATTAGGAAGAAACTAGAAAAATTGGAAGACTGGCAAGAGAGATCATTAAATGATTTATTAAAAGAGGCTCAAAAAGTTTATGTCAGGAGAGATGTATAGTTTGCCAAAAAGTAAATAAAAAGGTGATGAGAAAAACAACTTCAAGAGGTCACGAGTTAGCTCTCCAACCATTTCAAAGCATCCAAGTGGACTTTACTGAAATTCCCCAAGTACAGAGGTGGAAATTCTTGTTAGTAATAACAGACCATCTTACCCATTAGGTGGAAGCTGTTCCCACTGTCAGAGTCACAGCCAATGTAGTATGTAAAATCCTCTTAGAACAAATTATTCCTGGGTATGGAATGACTAATAAGATAGACTCAGACAGAGGGACACACTTTACATCAAAAGTTCTGCATCAACTAACTCAAGCCTTGGGAATAAAATGGGAACTACATACCCCATGGCATCCACAGAATTCAGGATGGGCAGAGAGGATGAACCAAACTTTAAAGAGACCTTAACTAAATAATAATTGAAACTCAAATGTCGGGGGTAAAATGCCTACCTCTGGCTTTATTGAGGTGCGGACACAACCCAGGTCAGACCTGGGTAGTGTCACCTTGCGAATGATGTTTGGGTTACCCTTTCTGACCACTCTCAACATGAAACTGCCTACCTAATGAAGTAGGGGAAATGAGTGTTAAAGGATATGTCAGCGCAATTGCAAGGACCCTTGAAGATTCGCGGTTGAAAGGGATAATCTCTCCAACCACCCGATTTAGAATTTAAAATCCCATATATACATACCAGGGAGTGGAGTACAATAGTAAAAACATTGGAAAAAGCAATCTTTTAACTCCAGTAATGGAAGGTCTTTTCCAGGTACTACTGACAACTGAGGCAGTGATCCGGACCAAGGAGCAAGGGTGGCTCCACGCCAGCAGAATCAAAGGACCTGTGGAAGAACCTAAGGAGTGGACTATAACATCTAAGCCTGGTGATACCAAGTTGACTCTTAAGCAGGAACTGTGTGGTAATGCACTGGGAAGACCCAAATGATCCAAGGGATGCACCAAGAATCACACCTGATTGGGAAATAAGGCCAAGCTTATATCAGTGGTTTCAAGTGTTGCCTGGACAGGTCCTGAGACACCTCCAATACCCCCCTTGGGGAGGAATACTTCCACTCCAAACGGGAGGATCAGGACTATTTCGGTCAGAGAGTCCTCATATTCTGGCCTTAGCCTGTGACTTATTTAAAAAAGAGGAGGAATTGTCACTTCTAACAGTGTCATACCATATACCCTGTCTGATTCATCCCAGTACTGGACATGCTAGCTGGGTTAAATGTAAAGGTCTAGACTGTAAAAAATATTGGTATTGTAGTTCACTAAAATGACACTCTCATTGCATGAAGTGTCGAATGCCAGATCTATTCCCCATCCAGGTAGAGCAAAAAC
The DNA here is from genome assembly GCF_000738735.6 of Corvus cornix cornix. Taxonomy (NCBI): domain Eukaryota; kingdom Metazoa; phylum Chordata; class Aves; order Passeriformes; family Corvidae; genus Corvus; species Corvus cornix. Next base: position 34,700,925 of record NC_046337.1, read on the forward strand.
AGCTGAAATAGTAACCCTGCTTTGTGGATGGGAATTACTAGTGCCTGTTGAATGGGAGATACCTGAGGAACAGTGGGAAGCTACAATTAAGAAGGGTCAAAAGCAACTTGCTTAGAAATTAGCAAAGAGGAAGTGACGAGGAAATAGAGGGCAAGACCGAATTGACCACTGTATTTGCCACCAAGAAGATCATATACCCCTGCTGTGGGTAGCAACCCCATAGGCATGGAAGGTGGAGGTATAAGCCATATCGGACTTCTGTTATTCCTTTATCTGTCACTCCTCTTTTGTCTCTTCCCTCTGGGGATACCGACAAAGCCATACCATAGGTATTACCAAAAGCTGTATATGGAAAACCACCGAGGTTCCATTTTCATTGCGCATACCCATGTCAACAGTCACTGTTATAACCCATCCAAATTAGGAAACTGTATGCAAAATGGAAAAAAATACTTGATTGTAGAAAACTTAGGAACAAGTGGTAGCAGGTTGGGAAGTAAATGTCCAAAAGGGGAAAGATGGATTTGTTTCACATATATTGTTGGGAGTAAAGTCTCAGGCTTAGTAAAAGAACAACTGGTAAACAAGAAGGCAAATCTAGCACAGCAATCTAATTCTGTATCGACCCCAAGTCAAGACATGTATGTGAAACTCAAACAACAATTAGAAAATGAAAAGGAGATCTCAAATTTGGAGAAAACCTGTTTGTGGAATTAGGGGAAAGGATAGGTAAGGAGCTTAATGTAACCAACTGTTGGGTCTGTGGAGGGCCTCTGATGACAGAGGAATGGCCATGGAAAGGCAATAGCTTAGGCCCAGTAGAACTCCTTAAGTGAAATCGGACAAAGATAAGGGGAGAAAACAGACCAGAAGGGTGGGTACTGAGTTCAACAGTGATAGGAGAGGAGTGTCTCTGGTGTACCGGGAACAATTTCCTCAACGAAGTAGGAAATACTCCCTGTAAGAGTTATACAGTCAGTAATGGAACTTTTGCATGGTGAGTTCCTGAGAAACCAGCTCTGTACTGGACTCGGAGAAAAACAAAGGAAGAGAATTGTAAGTACAGTAATAAGATCAAACTCTTTCAATGCAATGATACAAACAAAAATCCTTGTTTTGGGATCCCAGATATATAAAAATTTTGGGAAAATATAAATCAACAAAAATTTGATTACTGGAAGGCACCAGACGGTCTAATTTGGATATGTGGAAAAGGGCATATGCAAAGCTCCCCTCTTGGTGGAAAGGGAGTTGTACCCTGGGAATCATACACCCAGGATTCTTTCTTTTACCAGAGCCAGACGGAGATCAAGTAGGAATACCAGTGTATGAGGATTTAAAAAGAAATAAAAGAGAATTGATTGGAGGATCTCAAAAATGGAGAGATGAGGAATGGCCCGCTGAGTGCATAATTGAAACGTATGGGCCAGCCACCTGGGCACAAGATGGGAGTTGTGGGTATCGAACCCCAATTTACATGCTGAATCAGATTATAAGACTCCAAGCAGTTGTAGAAATAATAACGAACCAAACTGGTCAGGCATTGGAATTACTAGCTAGCCAACAAAGCCAAACAAGAGCTGCGGTGTATCAAAATAGGTTGCCTTTAGATTATCTATTGGCTGAAGAAGGAGGTGTTTGTGGAAAATTTAATACATCAGATTGTTGTTTGAAGATAGATGACCATAGGGATGCCATCCTAGATATAGCCAAAAATATCAGAAAAATAGCCCATGTACTGGTCCAAAAGTGGGAATCCGCACTAAAACTTAGCTGGTGGGATAATGTATTGGGAATAGAATGGTGGAAGAAGGTAGGTTTTTTCCTTTTATGTGCCACTGTGGGCTTGGTATTTCTCCCTTGCCTGATCCCATTTTATTCGATTAATATCTACCATAGTCCAAGGCATGCAAATAGTACCAATGCCTGTGGAACCAAAATTGGCTACATCTGGAACGGCACAAAAATCATGATGCTGAAGATGCAAAATGATATCAAAGACCCCTTCAAAGAAGCAAGATTGATTTGGGAGAAAAATGAGCAAATAATAAAGGCTAGAAAACAAGGGATACTGCTCAAGCCAAATGATCTGTAAAAAAAAGAAAAAAAGGTATTGTTATGAATGTATTGTGATGTTGGCTTTTCGCATGTTCCATAATGTTACAAAAACTTTACCTAGGTTCTGTAATGTAATACATGATACAGGATGTCTACTGCTTATGTAGTCAATTTAGAAAAGATAGGCAGAGAAAATCTTCACATTCTTGGAGTATCTTATCAGAGAAGAAGACAACCAGAAACCAGAGAGAAGAATTTATGGAGGGAGCAGAGACATAATGGAGCCAAGGAGGAAGATAAGGCTGATGGGATGATACACAGAAACTCCAAAGAATTTATGAATCATGCATAATTGTGATGAATATGCAATAAGAGATGTACTTTTAAAGACGATCTTTTGGATGTAGAGGTGTGCCTTTGGCTCTCTGCCAAAGCACCCGGCTGTAATACCCTTTTTGCTATTATCTCCTAATTGTCCCTTTTATTAAATGTTTTTTTAAATTTTACAAAAGTGAACTCGTTTTTCACATCACCATTGAGGGATCCTTGCTGAGCATCATGAGGCTTCTGAGTGCCAGGTGACATTTCTCCCTGCACTCGCTCTGCAGGTACCTTGACATCATCTCCAGAATGCTGTCACCGCAGTCACTCAGGTCCAGGCACTCGAGGACCTGAAAGGCACAGGGCAGTGACAGGAGCCTGGAAGCGCACAGGGCTGGGCCCAGGCAGCAGCACAGGGCGCGGGCACCGTCCCAGGCAGCTGCGGCTACGGGAGGGCAGAGAGCTGGGAGGCAGCTCTAGCGAGGCAGCGCTGGCCGTCGGGCTCACCTCCACAAGGAACGCCAGGGCGGGGAAATCCCAGTATGGCATCTCTTTGCTGAGCATCTCAAGGAGACAGCATAAGATGCTTTTACACAAGTGCAGCGATGCTTGGCTCATCTCCCTGGAAGGCAGAAAAAGGCACTCAGGCCCTGAGCTGGGGTGGGGGGGGGGCAAACCTGTCCCAGGACTGAGTCACATAGTTCTGGTCTTTCCCGACCACCCTGCGAAGGGACCTGGGCCCTTTGGGAGGCGGCTGCTCCGGGGCACCCTCCTCTCCCGGCCTTTTCCCGTCAGCTCAGCCGTTCCTCGGTGACAAGGCCCTCTGGCCTACGACCACGGCCACCGTGTGGGGCACCCTGGGCACAGGGCACAAAAGCCGAGGGCAGCGGGGGAGAAGGGGGTCTCACCTGGCCAGCAGACCCACTGCATAGTGGTGGGTGTCGGCACAGAGCAGCGTGTCCCAGCCACGCTTGCGCTCCATTGCCATCACCACGTGCTCACACTGGAGAAGGCAGAGCAGGGCCTTCAGGGTCCGCACTGCAAACCTGTGTGCAGAGCAAAGCCCAGGTCACGCTGGGGGACTGGCTCCTGCCCTGGCGACATGGGAGGGACAGGAGGACTGGGATGGAGCACCTGCTGGGGTTGGTGGCAAGGCCGTGTTCCTCCTGGCATCCCTTCCAGAAGGTATTGACCTCCTCTGGCGTATGCAATGTGCTGAAGTACACTTGGAAGAGGAGATGCGCAAAGAGGCGGGGGAAAAAGAATATCAGTACGTGTGGGACACAGGGCACCTGGAGGATCTTCCACATCACCACAGTTGCCTGCAAAGGACAAACCACCCTGAGACAGCGCCCAGTGCCAAGGCGTCCACGTGGCAGGGCCAGAGCATGGAAGGGGGAGGCCAGGGGAGACGTAGGCGGAGCACCTGGCCTGGTGCCCCTGAACCTGCCCCTAGCCCAGGTTTCAGCCCAGCGCCTGAGGCAGGGAGACGCAGTGGGGGCAGGAGGATGGAGAGCTGATGGAAGGTGGCCTGGGGGCGAGCAAAGGCCAGTTCCAGAAACTCACAGCCAGGGCAAAGACATCTGTGTCGTCGCCATCGGAGGTGCGCATGCTGTGCTCTGGCCAGCTCCCCAGCACATCGAGGAGCAGCAGCTGCGCCAGCTCCGCAGTCCTGGGCGAGGACATGATTGTCGTCCACATGGTCGCAGCAGCTCTGTGGGGTCAGAACTCTGTGTCGGGGGGTGTCAGCCACAGCACCGTGGCCTGGGCAGCTGTAGGGGCCCGGGCTGACTGCCAGCTCTGCTTCTGCCCACGGCCCTTCACCAGCAGCACCCAGGCAGCCCACCCTGTGGGCACCGGCCCCTGAGGGGCAGGGAGGGAGCATGGCAGCAGGCCTTGGGGGCTGACATGCCACGGCTGGAAAATGGAGGAGCCAGAGGGCGCCTGGAACTCTCCGATTGTCACGCGCCTGGGAGACAGGCTCCACAGGGTGATGGGCTGGTGAGCCTGAGCCCTTTGGCAGGTGGGCCCATACCTGTCACACAATGGGGCCACACGCAGGAGAGTCATGACTACATCAGCTGGCTGTGCCGCTGTCAGCTCCAGCAGGGTATTGTCCAGCCTGTGCTCAGCAGGCTCATTGGCCACGAGCCAATCGGTGGATGTACCTCACCATGGCAGGCACCTGGAGAAGGTACGGGGAGAGCTGGAAGCTGCCAGAGGGAGTAATGTCCCCCAGCTTCCCCAGAGAACTGCTTTCCCTTCCCACCACACTGGGATGGCCTCAAAGGCTTAAAGTGACCAGCAGGCGTGGCTTGGCAAGCCATGTGACTCCTGGGGGAACTGAACCCTGGCCACATGCTGCTTACTTGCTCTGGACTGGAAACACCCTGCTTCACAAGCAAATCCAGCAGGGCGGCACTGGTCTCGTATGTGAAGACCTCTGAGTATGGTAATGACCCCAGTGCCCATGACGCTGGTCTCTTTCTCCCGAATGCTCCTGATGAATTGCAAACCATCTGTAGGAGGAGGGCAAGAGGAGAAGGATGTTCCATGGGGTGCTCCAAGCACAGTGCTCGGCTGAGCAGCGACAGCAGGCCCAGCCCAGGTGGGGATGGCTGCAGGTACCTGCGCTGTTCTGCGGAAGCGGCCCGGGTGGGGTCCTGCTCTTGTGTCCGGTCCACAGCTGCATCTGGCAAAGAGCGAGCATAGCCAGAGCTGAGGGGCTGCGGGAGAGGCCGGAGAACGCAGTCCAGCCCTGCGCTCCCCAGGCAGGGTCAGCCCCGGGATAGCCAGGGGATGGAGCACGACTGCTGTGGGGGGGTCTGGCCTGGCTCCTCTCCTGTCCTGTCCATGGGCATTTTCCCAGGAGATGGGATGAGATGGGATGGGATGGGATGGGATGGGATGGGATGGATGGGATGGGATGGGATGGGGCGGGGCCAAGCCGTCTGCTGGAACAACCCTGTGGCCCAGCTCTGTCACTCACCCTCCTGCAGCGGCTGGGCCTGCTCCACCTCTGCAGGCTGCTGTGCGGGGGCAGCTCCAGGGCCTTCTTCCTCCTCATTCACCCAGGCCAGCTTGGGCATGGTCGGGGGTCTCTGCTCCATGTCTCTGACTGGATTTGTGGGTACTTGCAGGAGAGATGCCTCAGAAAGCTCTGGGTCAGCAATTTATGCAGTTGTGCCTTGAAGCCCCCTGTGACAGAGAAACCTCAGGAAGGCTACAGGTCAGCAAGTCCTGCAGTCCGGTCTCAGAGGGCTCCTGCCACAAAGACAGGAGACTCCTCGTCAAGGATTGTTGTGAGGGCACCGGCCACAGGGCATGGGAGTACCTCAGGAAAAGTCCGGGGCACCCAAGTGCCACGGTCTGCCCTCGAGGGCACCTACGGAAGAGAAGCCTCGGGAAGGCCACAGGTCACCAAGTCCCGTGGTCTGGCCTCGACGGGTCACCTGCAGGAATAACGTTCGGAAACAGCTCCGGCGTCCTGGCAAGGAACGAGTGCGCTGCTGGCGGGGCCCCTCACGGCACCGCTCTGTCCCGTCCTGTCCCGTCGCGTGCTGCCGAGGCACTTGGCGTGGCTGCGTCGCCGCCAGCCCCTATGTCAGCCACGTAGGTCACAAAGGGCCCTAAGGGGACAACCCTGTCCCGTTCCATCCCACCGGTGACCATGCTGCACCGTGTCACAGAAGGGCCCTTGGCACACGCTGCCCACCCTGCCCCGGGGGCCGCCCCCAGCCCACTCCAAGTGGCCCGGTTGGAAGGAATGCCTTGCCCCCAAGTGTCGTAAGGCAGCCAAACAGGGAACTTTAGCATCGGCTCCAGCCATAAGCAAACGCTCCCCTGCTCTGTCGGCTCGGGGCAGCACCCAGAGCCCCCCCAGCTGCCAACACAGCTGTGGCAAGAAGGGCGCAAGGTCTTCCACAGAAGCTGGCATGGCTTCCTTGGGACACGTCCCAGCTGGTGGCCATTCTAAGCCGGGGCTGTGACACAGACAGGGAACGTGTGGGTCAGGGCGCGAATGCTGCTCTGACCCCAGGGCCCCGGGGAGCACTGAAATCAGCAGGTGTGGCAGAGCCCCCTCCGAAGCAGACCTGCCACCCCCTGAGCCCTGGCAGCGCTGGTGCCCGTCTCCTGCCCCAGAGACCTGTGCCCCTGGGGGCTTCTCTGCCAGAGGGCAGCCAAAGCCAAGGTGCATTGGGGTCTGTGCTCCTTCCTGCAGGGGGCTGTTGGCAGGAGCAGCTGGAGTGACTGGGGGGAGCACTTGGTATCCAACAGGAGATGTTGTTCCTTCCTGGAGTGAATTTTTTCATGGAAGGGATTAGCAGTAGCACCAGAACAGCATCAGCTGCTGAGTTTCGCAGGACAAAGAGATTCTACTGAGACACTGTGAAGTTTCCTTGTACTTTTCTGTCTTTCTTGCATTCTGGAAATAAAAGAATTGGCTCAGCCTCTGATATTCAACATTCCAGTTGCTGCGTGTCTGGCTGCGGCAGCTCACGTCCAAACACAACTGCGTCCCTGCTGAGCAGGGCAATGGGCGGCTTAAAACAGGGAGGTTCCCCAGGGAACATCAAGGGAGACACCTGGGGAAGCGCAGAGGATAGGGATAGCTCTGGGAGGAGAAGCTGTTCTGTGTCTCTGATGATGGTGCCAGCACCCTGAAGGAGCAGCCAAGACAGGCCCTGGAAGCAGGCATGTCCTGCCCTTTTCTGCTGTCACATGGACATGGAACACACTTGTTGCCACAGGTCCAGCAGACGTGATGCAGGAACAATGGAGGGCCATGCATTGGTAGGGAATGGCCTCCAGCAAGAGCAAAGCAGGATCCTCTAGCAGCAAAGCCAGAGCTTGTGAACCGGGCCATCTCCTCTACACACAACAATGTGCTTCCCTCCAGCCTTGAACCTCAGCCACAGGAGTCCCTACTTTTACTCAGCATCTGCTGCTTCTTCAGTTCTGCTGCTCCATCAGATCAAGGCTGAACCCATTTGCTGTAGTGATTTACCACAGAAGCAGCGTGAAGCATTAAATACCAGGGAGCAATTAATATTTCTGCAGCCAACTAATTTTTGAAAATATAACTACTAAAGATGTCATGAAGGTCTCTGAAGGGCGTGCGGGTGCCCTGCATGCCACTGAGGCGACGTGGGGGTCACTGAGGGGATGCGGGTGTCTGGCTTGTTCCTGAGGGTATGTCGGAGTCACTGAGGGAACATGAGGGTCACTTGAGGGGGAGACGGGCATGCCGCGTGTCGCTGAGCGGCCGTGCCGGTCGCTGAAGGTACGCGAGGGCCGCTGAAGGGACGTGGGCGCGCCCTGAAGCACACGGGAGGGGTGGGCGGTTCCCCACTGCGCTGGCGCCGCCTCCTCCGTGCCGAAGGGGGGTGGTTTCCCACCCCGCCGTCCCCTCAGCCACGGGGCGGGAACTTGAACCCGCTGTGTCCACCCCTCTCGGCGAGGTGCCGGGCAGGCTTCCATAAGCGGTGTGGGAGAGGCCCTGGGGCAGCCCTGCCCTGAGCCACACAGAGGGCGATGGGGCAGTGTTTGCACAGGACTAGAGGGTGTTTCAGTTTGTGGAAGGTAAACCTGAAGGAGCTTAAAGGGAGAGAACTTCATAGCGGAGGAATGCTGGAATTACCTGGTGTCACCTGTAGGGAACAGAATGAATAATTGGGGGTTAAAGTTGAGGTAATCACTGGACTGGGAGAATGAAATCAGAGGTAATCTGTGGAGCACATGTGGTGGACGTTTTGGCGGGAAAATTTGAGGTGATCTCTAGGGAATAAAATTGCTTTTGAGGAAAAGTCTGAGGTAATTTGTAGAGAGCCCAGGGAAAATTTTGTGACAAAACCTGAGGTAAACTTTAGGGGACAGAAAGAACATTTTGGGGGTAAAATCTCAGGTTATCTGACTTCCCACAAGCTTGTCCTGTGCCCCAGCAGGGGGCCTTGGCCTCCTTGTTCCCAGCCAGCCCATCCTCAGGGCCTCGGGAGTGCCCCCACCCTCCTTCCGAGGCCCAGCCTCCAGGGCTTCTGCCGCAGGCCTGGGAGGCGCTTCGGGAAAGCGCCAGAGCAGCCGGGCAGCAGGAACGAGGCGGCTGCCTGGGGGCCTCTTGACACCCAATTCCTCAGGCCTTCCCACCACCCCAGCCTTCTGTCCCCTTGGAGCCTCCTGCCACCCACTCCCTCAACATCCCCCTTGTGCCTTCCCACTGCCTTGTCCCATCAGGGACTCTGCAGCACCTCATCCCTTCACGGCCTCCCACCGCCCCGGCCCTTCAGGCTCTCCCCCACCACGGCCAAGCCGCCCGGCAGCGGCACAGCCCCAATGGAGCTCCAGAGGAGCTGGACAGAGAGGCACCTCGGAGCCCTCAGCAATGCTGCCAGCAACACACGGGCAGGAGGACACAGATGGTGGCTCCGACCTGGGACAGGGCTTGTGGCCATCTCCCGGCACCAGTCCCGCAGGGATCCCCGCAGCTCCGGCCCCTGCCCACCCGCTCTGTCGGCACCGTTAAGGCTTCAGCACAACCACCAAAGGCCAAGGGGCTTCTGGCCATTTCCCCTTCCACCCTGCACACCCAAGCAACTTGCTAAATGCAAGCACCCTTTCTCCCCTCTTCCCCTGTGCCCTGCAGACACTGGGCATGAAAAGAAAGCTCCTGGGACTCTGTGTATTATACAACACATTCTATATTTACATACTAAAGAAAAATGAAAAGAAGAAAAGAACAATCCTAAAGAAAAGAAAAATCCCTGCTGGCCCAGGTGGGCCCAGAAGACAGAGTAGAGAGCTCAGCTCTCTGCAGAGCTCCAACAGCACAGCCAGCCACGGCCCCGCAGTTGAGGCTGTGTCTTCCATGCACCAAGGAGCTGATTTCGCAGGTTCCAGAAGATGGAGATCAGAGCCCTCTCTACTGGCCTGAGAAGGTGCAACATTTCTTGTTCCAGGCTACCGATGGCGAGGCTGATGTCCTCTGCTGTATCTTCAAGGGCTGGGACAGAGTGGAACAGAGCCATGGTCAGATCCGGGATCCGCAGGGAGCCGAGGAGCGCCCCCTGCCAGGGCCATCTCAGCCCGCTCTTGCCATGGCCAGGAGGGAGCAGGGACAAACGGGATCAGCCTGAAGTTGCTGGCCACAAATGCCCCACGTGCCCCTGAAAAATCTCTGTGCTCTGCCCAAGGCACCCCTCGCCCACACAGGGAGCAGAGCCCTCCGCAGCCGGGGCAGGGATTGCAGCTCCCCCCGCCAGCCCCTGCTGACAGCCCGCGGTCCTCACTCACCTTTGTAGATCAGCTCGAGCTCTTCCTGCTGCCCCCTCAAGCGCCGCCCGGCGATCCCTGGGAACACAGAGCCTGTCACGGCCCCAGCGGCACAGCTCCCTCCCAGCAGCGCTGCCAGCTCCGTGGCTCTCCTCCCCCCGGCAGGGCTCAGCCCGGGTCCTTGCCGCATCCTGACGCCCGAGGGCAGGCGGGGCTCCACGGCCCCGGGCCCGGATCCCGCTGCCGGGGCAGCAGCCGGGGCCGGGGCCGAGCTGTGGCAGGGTGGGAAGGGGCCCCTGACGGCCGCCTCTCGCAGGGGCTCCTGTGGGCTGTACAGGTACGGCAGGGCCCGGCGCAAGTGCTCAGCCGCTCGGCTCCTGTCCTCTGCCAGCTGCAGAGAGCGCCAGGAGGGAAGGGTTGGCGCGGGCTCAGCCCCTTGGCCAGGCGCTTCCCACTCATCAAGACAACCACTCGATGGCGCTGTCGACTCTCAAAAGAAGGAAATGCACCAAGCCCTGCTCGAAAGCACCCCACGGACAGAGCCAAGCTGAAAACGTCCCTGGCTCTGAAATCATTTGAGTCAGGAAAAAAAGATTTTGCTGGTGTTCCCCTTCCACATACAAACTCTTACTTGCACCACACCCAAACGACAACACGAACTCCTTAGTGCTAAGAAGTCTTTGCAGTCTCGCAGACTCCAGTTACAAACCTGAAAACATCCAGTAAAAACAAAGCTCCCCGAAGTGCCAGCTGAGAAAGCTGTTGCTGCTTACAACTTCAGCTGCATCCATTGAACTACACCCATCAAAGAGAAGAACTATGACCCCATCTCAAAAGAAATGGAATCCCCTCCTCCAAAAGAAAAAACATCCAGGGACTGAACCCATACAAAGGTGCCAGAACACTGTAACTGGTCATTACCTGCCCTGGTCACTCTATCAGCTGCACGTCAAGACTGAGCATAGCTGCTTACCTTGTCCAAAAGAAGTGGACTGCCAGAATTTCAGAAGGCCACCTCTTCCGAAGTGGAAGCCACATGCCAAATTGAACCTCTCAGGAGACCACTTTCAAAAGATGGAGACTGACTCTATAACTGTACAAACTGAGGCAGTGCTTCCCCACCAGGTATGTCAGGTCAGAAAGTTGCTGCCACCTTTGACTTCCACGAGGCGGCTTCTTATCTGCACACTGGGGCTAAGTGCTTTCCTTCCCATGGGAAAGCATTGCCATCCTTGTTCAGGTACTTACCAACCAAAAGTCAGATACTGCCTCCAGTATCCAATACATCTAACAATTGCTCCTACACAGAACGTGCCAAGACAGAAATGTCTTACTGGGCTACTCCTCCCCACGGTAACTTAACATCTGCTCCGCCAACACTGGCACTATATCCTTTGCTTCCCAAGGAAAGGCACTCTGAGCCATTTGGCCACATCTTACCTTCCCCTGCCTACCTCTCCCTTGCCTACATCTCCCTTGCACTGCCCTGCCTACTACTCCCTTGCTTTGCTTTGACTTGCCTATTGCTCTTTGCTATGCCTTGCCTTGCCTTTCATGCAGGCAAGGCAATGCAATCGAAGTGTAGGCAATTCTAGGCAAGTCAAGGGAGATGTAGGGAAGGCAAGACCAGTGGGGGGAAAGCAAGCGGAATGTTAGGTGAGAGAAGACCCAGACATTGTAGGCAAGGCTGGGAATAGGAAGGTAAGTCCAGGAATGTACAGCTTCTGAACTGCACAAATAATTCAAGCACACACAGAAACCTGCTTTAAGTGTTAATAACAGCTCTCTTGTCTCTTGATTGCAAAGATTCGGTCCTACAGTCCCAGACTGATGAGGAAAAGTTTAAGCGCGTTGTTTTCCCACGGGGCGCTGGACAACCAATGGGTAGGAGCACAAGAAGCTGTCGTTGAACTTTTCTCTTGCGGCTGCTACCGTGTATTCGGCAGGCAAGCAAGTTGCAAGCACGCTCTTCTTGCCACCTGTACGCTGCGCACACAAGCCCAGTGCCCTGCAGCTTCCTTCTTCGCTTTATGTAACAAGTTGCACTTTCCTTCTCCCGGAGGCGAATCATCATCTACTTCTCGCGCAGAATGCATGGCCAGCAGCGAAGAGCCCTGGCGCGCTGCTTCTGCTGAAACATTCAACTTTGCCACTCTTCAGCGCAAATGCTGCACACATCCACAGTGTGCTGTGCACGCTTCTTCCTCAGCTCTGTGTGCAATCATATGCTTTCAGATTCACAGGGTCTGAACTGTCCATCTAGCTGCCACTCAGGCAAATGTGCCAAGAGAGACGCACTTGCTGTATTAGTCCTTTCAAAGTGGCAGGCTTTCAACAGAGCACCACAATCTGGGCAATGAGAGGTAATGAAGAACACGCTCTTGCCCTGCCACACATTTCTCTCTGTGTGAGACGTCTATCCGGATCTTTGCTCCTTGCGAGGCTGTAATGGGGGCGGTGGTACTTGGAGCTGAGAAGGGCCGTGTAGAGAGCAGCACGAGCTGACGGCGCTTTGCAGGTTGTAAAGGAACCAGGGCTGCCCCATGGCTGTGGTGCAAATACAAGTTTCCACAAGCAAGCTCCCGTCCAGCTTGTTGTCCTGGCATAGTTCTCTGTGCGAGACGTAGGCGAGCAGCTTTCCCTTTTGATTCAGAATGCAAGAGAGGCAGAATATGGTGGTACATAGCTCTGCGAAGGAAAGTGCATGACACCGGCGTCTTTTGGCAGAGGCAGCATGCTGCCAGCACAGTGTTCTGTGCGAGAAGTAGACGACAATTTGCCTCCGGGAGAAGGAAAGCGCGATGTGTTACAAAAGGTGAAGAAGGAAGCCGCAGAGCACCGGGCTTGTGTGCGCAGTGTACCGAATTGCAGAAGTCCAGCAAAAGCTCGTTCATGATCAGAGGAAGCTGAGAACGCTGTTGTTGCTTCCAAAAGGAACATTCAGTGGTTGGACTCCTTCACACTACGTGGAGAAAAACCCTTTCGTACACCTTCAGTGTTGCAGAGTCCGACGAGGTAGAGCTCACACAGAAGGACGCGTCAAAAGAGAAGGGGTTCTTACAGTATCTTCTTCTCTTAGCAGCCTTGAAGCTGAGCACAACAGACTGCAGCAGGGTACCTTCTTTCTCAGAGGATCATGGTTCTTGTTTTCTCTTACCCTCATTGAGAAGTGCTGGCTTTTCCAAGGGGATCTTGCTGGGAGGTTATGCAATCTCCTTATCAGCAGGTCTCCCTCCAGGGCAGGGGCTGGGCATACCCCACAGTCTTCCACAGAAGTTGGCACGGCCTCCCTGGGACACGTCCCAGCTGGTGGCCATCCTAAAGCCGGGGCTGTGACACAGACAAGGAACATGTGGGTCAGGGCGCGAATGCTGCTCTGACCCCAGGGCCCTGGGGAGCACTGAAATCAGCAGGTGTGGCAGAGTCCCCTCCGAAGCAGACCTGCCACCCCCTGAGCCCTGGCAGCGCTGGTGCCCGTCTCCTGCCCCAGAGACCTGTTCCCCCAGGGGGCTTCTCTGCCAGAGGGCAGCCAAAGCCAAGGTGCATTGGGGGCTGTGCTGCTTCCTGCAGGGGGCTGTTGGCAGGAGCACCTGGAGCAACTGGGGGCAACACTTGGCATCTGACACGAGATGTTGCTCCTTCCTGGAATGAATTTTATCATGGAAGGGATTAGCAGTAGCACCAGAACAGCATCAGCTGCTGAGTTTCGCAGGACAAAGAGATTCTACTGAGACACTGTGAAGTTTCCTTGTACTTTTCTTTCGCCTTGTCTTTCTTGCATTCTGGAAATAAAAGAATCGGCCCAGCCTCTGATATTCAACATTCCAGTTGCTGTGTGTCTGGCTGTGGCAGCTCACGTCCAAACACAACTGCGTCCCTGCTGAGCAGGGCAATGGGCGGCTTAAAACAGGGAGGTTCCCCAGGGAACATCCAAGGAGACACCTGAGGAAGCGTAGAGGACAGGGATAGCTCTGGGAGGAGAAGCTGTTCTGTGTCTCTGATGATGGTGCCAGCACCCTGAAGGAGCAGCCAAGACAGGCCCTGGAAGCAGGCATGTCCTGCCCTTTTCTGCTGTCACATGGACATGGAACACACTTGTTGCCACAGGTCCAGCAGACGTGATGCAGGAACAATGGAGGGCCATGCATCGGTAGGGAATGGCCTCCAGCAAGAGCAAAGCAGGATCCTCTAGCAGCAAAGCCTGAGCTTGTGAACCGGGCCATCTCCTCTACCCACAACCAAGTGCTTCCCTCCACCCCTGAACATCTGCAACCACTCCCTGCTTTTCTTCAGTGCCAGCTGCATCTTCCTTTGTTCCAAGCAAGTCCAAAGTTAGTTTGGAAGCTCATGCATGTGTCTTTAAGGTGCCTGAATGGAGGAGAAGGATGGCATCTGCAGTGCAGGGCTCGTGTCCCATCAGTCTCGCTCTCACGGTGGCACTAATGCCGCTGCCTTGGGACACCTGACTGTGGAAGGTGAGTCTGCCCTCAGTCACGGCCACTGAAGTCAGTCAGGGGCACAGGCTGCAGCTGAAGCTGCCAAGCATCGCTGTGAGGCTGGCAAGGCAAGAGAAAGCCATTGTGGCCAATTCTGCTGGAGCCTTTTGCCAAGCCACGTGCAGCTGTGCCCACAGAACGCCTGTTTGGCACCCCGGCTGGTGCAGATGCCGCGTTGAGCCGGTGCCGGTGCTCAGGCTCCTGCTGTTCCTGTGCACACTCTGCTGCTGTTTCTCTGGTGTCCAGAGCGTCTTTGGTGGCAGCAAGAGCAGCCCTGCTTGAGGAGACATCGCCGTCCTCCCCATGGTGGCAGCAGCTGTGTGGGCCCAGAGCTTTGTGTCGGGGGGCCGCGGTCACAGCACCGTGGCCTTGGCAGCCACGGGGGCCCGTGCTAGCCACCAGCCCTGCCTCTGCCAACTGCCCCTTATTGGCAGCAGCCAGGGGCCGTGCCCTGGCAGGGCCCCCCTGCCCTCCTTGTCCCCAGCCAATCCAGCCTGGGCACCTCGGGGTGGTCCCCACCTCCTGCTGAGGCCTGGCCTCGAGGGCTTCTGCCACAGGCGTGGGAGACGCTTTGGGAAAGCGCCAGAGCAGCCGGATGGCAGGAACGAGGTGGCTGCCTGGGGGCTGCTTCTGGCTTCTGACACCCAGTTGGTCAGACCTTCCCACCACCTTGGCCCCTCAGGCTCTCCCCCAGCTCAGCCAAGCTGCCTGACAGCAGCACAGCCCCAATGGAGCTCCAGGCGAGCCAGATCAAGAGGCACCTCGGAGCCCTCAGCAATGCCGCCAGCAACACATGGGCAGGAGGATACAGATGGCGGTTCCTGCCTGGGACAGGGCTTGTGGCCATCTCCAGGCACCAGTCCCGCAGGGATCCCCGCAGCTCTGGCCCCTGCCCACCCGTTCTGTCAGCACCACTAAGGCTTCAGCACAACCACCAAAGGCCAAGGGGCTTCTGGCCATTTTCCCTTCAACACTGCACGCCCAGGCAACCTGTTGAGCACAAGCACCTCTTCCAGGGCGCTCCCTATGCCCTGCAGACACTGGGCACCAAAAGAAAGCTCCTGGGAGTCTGCATATTATAACATATTCTATATTTACATACTAAAGAAAAATGAAAAGAAGAAAAGAACAATCGTAAAGAAAAGGAAAATCCCCGCTGGCTCAGGTGGCCCCAGCAGACAGACCCTCCCAGATCAGCTCTCTGCAGAGCTCATGCAGCACAGCAAGCCACAGCCTGACAGACGAGGCCGTGTCTTCCATGCCCTGTGGAGCTGATCTTGCAGCCTCCGGAATGTGGAGTATGGAGCTCTCTCTACTGCTCTGAGGACATACAGTGTTTGAAGTGCCAGGCTTCTGATGGCAGGGCTGATGTCCTCTGACAGGTGTTCAAGGGCTGCAAGAGAGAGGAACAGAGCCATGCTCAGATTCCGGAACTGCAGGGAGCCAAGGAGACCCCCTTGCCAGGGCCATCCCAGCTCGCTCTTGCCATGGCCAGGAGGGAGCAGGGACAAACGGGATCAGCCTGAAGTTGCTGGCCACAAATGCCCCACGTGCCCCTGAAAAATCTCTGTGCTCTGCCCAAGGCACCCCTCGCCCACACAGGGAGCAGAGCCCTCCGCAGCCGGGGCAGGGATTGCAGCATTGCAGCTCCCTCTGAAAACTCCTGTTGACGCCTCGCTGCCGTCACTCACCTCCACAGATGAACTTGAATTCTGCCGGCTGCCTTCTAAAGCGCTGCCCGGCGATCCCTGGGAACACAGAACCTGTCACGGCCCCAGCGGCACAGCTCCCTCCCAGCAGCGCTGCCAGCCCCGTGGCCACACGCTCTCCTCCCCCCCGGCAGGGCTCAGCCCGGGTCCTTGCCGCATCCTGACGCCCGAGGGCAGGCGGGGCTCCACGGCCCCGGGCCCGGATCCCGCTGCCGGGGCAGCAGCCGGGGCCGGGGCCGAGCTGCGGCAGGGTGGGAAGGGGCCCCGGCCTCGTGGCTCACCAATGAACCTGACGGCCGCCTCTCGCAGGGGCTCCTGTGGGCTGTACAGGTACGGCAGGGCCAGGCGCAAGTGCTCAGCCGCTCGGCTCCTGTCCTCTGCCAGCTGCAGAGAGCGCCAGGAGGGAAGGGTTGGCGCGGGCTCAGCCCCTTGGCCGGGCGCTCCCTTCGCCCGGCCCTGGCCTCCCCTGCCCGCACAGCCCCAAGGCCCGGCCAGCAGCCTCTGTCACCGGGCTCTGGAAAGGGCCGAGGGCCGGCTGCTGCCCGGGGAGCTGCGGTGCCGCCCCGCCCCACAGCCCAGCTGGGCGGGGCCTCTATCGGCGCCCGGCTCGGCGCCAGAGGAGGGTGGAGAAGAGCCCGCGCAGCCCAGGGGAGGGAGCAGCGTGTGGGGCTCAGGCTGGCACCTCTGGGTGCAGCACTGAGGAGGGGCGCAGCTGCCAGCCCCACACACTGAATGCCACAGTCAGGGGGCTTCTCAAAGCTGAGACTGGTTTCCAGGCCATCCGTACCAGATACTCGCCGAACTTCTAGAGTTTCTCCTTCTTCATGGGCTTTTTGAGGTCCCTCCTCTTCAGGAACTTGGCCGCACAAAGCAGCGTTTTGTGAGAGGCCTGGAGAGCAGCACAGACACGGAGACGGCACCACAGCCCAGGGCACAGGAGTCATGTTTTTGTGTCAAGGCGTGGAGGAGGCTGCAGCTTGCAAGGCTCCAGGCCAGGAGGCAGCCGAGCCTCCTCACAGGGCGACACCAGCAGCCAATAAATCCTTACATCTGCCACTTCCTGGTTCTCATCATGGCAGTGGAAGAAGAGGGGGAGCAGGCTCTGACACAGAGGTATCTTGAAAGGCTTTTTTCCCTCTTCCACTAAAAAGTCCTGCATTTCTTGAAAGAGGATCATGGAGAGCAGCTGCACATGGCTATTGTCCTGTATGAAAGGAAGAAAAAAAGTCCTCAGCATTGGCTTAGCCAGGCCCACCTGGGCACAGGCCTGAAAATCCACAGGACACAAAGTCTCTGGGAGGCACCCAGTGGCTGTGGCTGGGAGCACAGAGCCTTACATTGTCAAAGAGTGGTAGGAGCGCCTCAGCCAGCCGCAGGGCGATGGGGCTGGGTATCAGCATGTCTTTGTCCAAGACTGTAAAGCTGAGTATAATGAGTGTTATTGCAACCATGTCTCCATATGTGTCCTGCAGGAGCTCCACGGAGTTTTCAGTCAGGCTCCATATTTTTTCAGCCTGTGTGGAACACAAGGCTGTGCAACCCCACCCTGCAGGCGCAGGGCCCAGAGGCCAAAGGCCTGTCCCAAAGCCCTCAGGCAGCTGTACTGGGAGGCAGGAGAGCTGGAAGCAGCTGCCTCAGTGCCCAAAGCCCAGCCAAGCCCAAGGGACTGCATTCTCCAGCCCCACGCTGCCAGAGCAGCTTCAGCTGCTGCCCCCTTCTCACCATCGAGGGATCGTCACTGAGCACCAGGAGGGCCCTGAGTGCCAGGTGACACCTCTCTATGCACTTGGTCTGCAGATACTTTGACATGATCCCCAGGACGCTATCACCGCATTCACTCAAGTCCAGGCACTCGACGACCTGAAAGGCACAGGGCAGTGACAGGGGAGCCGGCCGGCAGGAGCCCGGAACTGCACAGGGCTGGGCCCAGGCAGCAGCGCAGGGCGCGGGCACCGTCCCAGGAATCTGTGGCTACGGGAGGGCAGAGAGCTGGGAGGCAGCTCAGCGAGGCAGTGCTGTGTAGCAGGGGGGGGTCCCGGGAGCAGGGGAATCCAGCCAGAGTCATGATACAAACACTGATACAATTTGAGCATCGTGCTCCCCTCTTATTATTCCGTTACACCAAGTTATACTTTTTCCAAAGTTCACGCCCCTTTCTCATGAGAAAGCCTCTAAGCAGTGGGGGAGCTGACCAGTGTATATCTTTTCCCAAGGCTGTTCAAGGCTGCCAGCTAGCAGGTACCTTGCAAGCCTGTTTTCAGCCTGAGGCCCCATCAGGGGTACTTCTGCAACAGCCCTGGGATGCCCAAACCCTCCTGGGGTATCCTATATTCCACAAGGAATCCCTCTACACATCCCCCGTTTTCTTTTTGGGCAACCCAGGTCTGGTCGATGATTTTTCGCAGCCCTGCTTTAAGGCAAAAAATACACCCAAGTATTATTAAACCTAATATAACCACAAATAGCAATCGGCAGCCTTCTACTACCAAGGTACACAGCCATCTGGTGATACCCAGACCCTTAAGCCAATCTCCAATAGGGTCGTCAGTCTCCTGAAGAATGTGTAGGCCCCTCTGGAGGTCAGAGAGGTGCTTGTGAATTGGGACAGAGTGTTCAGAAAGATTCATACAGTACATACCCTGGAACTCTTTGCAGCCGTGGCCGTGAGCTAGTAGTAGAAAATCAATGGCTGCTCGATTTTGTAATACTGCATGTCTAACACTAGTAACATCTACGCTTAACTCATTAAGCATCTGCGAAGTTATGTTTAACTTATCCCTCTCCCAGCAAGCAAGTTTATGCAAAATAGCGTGAGCCCTGGCTGCCGAAACACCAGGTAACAACATCGATGCTAGCCGAATTGACTGCCTTCACTCGATCTAAATGGGCGGACAGCTGATTGGAAATGTCAACTAATGCTCCTGTCTCAAGACAGTCAAAAAACAATTTTTCACTTTACTTCTGTGTTTGGTGTTATACCCAAAAATTTATGCAACTCTCCTTCTTGGTTTTGCCTTTGGAGAGGGTTCCCCAACACCCACCACAAGTCACTAGCAACCACCTAAGGCAGCTGTTACATCCACCCCAGAGTCTCACTATTTCTCCTGCTACGGAGAGTGGTGGATTTGGCAAGTCCTCAGCTCCTTCACTCAGCCACGTCTGCAGCCTCTCCCAAGGCTTCTCGGGATAGGTCTCAAAGTCCCAGCTGTTGAAGTAGTGGCGTCACTTTTCTCAGGAGCTGATGCTGACTGTGCCTTCTCATTTCGGGGTCCTGTAGTATGGCACCACTTTGCTGGACACAGCTCTGGTCAGTGATGCAGCGATGACTTGTCCCTGTTGTTGCAGGACATTCTGTAGCATTGCAGTCCACGTTTATTCCCAGAGCAGGAACTGTGAAGGGGTTAATAACAACTGTGCGATGTTGATGCAGTCCTTTGAACACAGGACATCTGCTGTAAAGATAGACTGCAAAATGCTTTGTGTAGATAAGTTAGCAAGCTTTTTGATTACTTCTTGTATCAGTTCTTGGTGTTTCTCCCCGTCCTGGGGCCGCTTCTGGGCGGCTTTGGCTTTGCAGGAGACGAAACCGCAGAAGCCGCACTGCTGCCGGACGTCCCACTGTTCGGCGGGGGGGGGGTTACTCTCTGCCGCTTTTGGCTGGGTTTTAGGACCTCTGCGTTGCTCTGCCACTTTTGGCTGGACAGCAGGACTGTCTGTGTCTCCTTGGCCTGCCTGTGCCCTGCCCCCTGGATCAGGTGTCCCAGCTTCCGCGTTCGCAGCCATTCCTCCCTCGGTTGTCGGAAGGGTAACATCCGGCTCTGCCGAGTTTAGCAGCTCCTGCACTGAGCGGACGCGCGCCACTGCGTTTTTAACCAGTTTTCTCGTGGCCAGCCCGAAGGACCATGCTACCCTGGACTCTGCTCTGGTCTCTGGCCGCCGCTCCATAAGACCCCAGTCTGTTCCTTTCCCAGAGCTGCTACTCTCTAAAGCCCCTATGGCAGCCACAGCCACTGTCCTCTCTGCGTTCATCTCTGCAAGAGTGCTAGTTACTGCCCTCCAGGTTAAGCCGAGGGCTTTAGCTTCTTTAGCTGCCTTTCCTCCCTCAATCGTGGACAGCCACAATTTATATCCAACTTCCCCCCACGCTTCGGTTGAAAACAAACGCGAAGTGTAACTCAATAATCTGTGTTCCTGGGCCCACGTAACGAGGGCATTCATATCTCGGTCTTTTACGATCTCACCTCTCATAGAGAGAATATTAGCTAGGAGTCGAGGTCCTGCCCCGTAGTCCATAGCTTCTGTGCTGCGGGTGTTCGCTCGGCCGCGCGAAAATACGGTCTCCGGCCACTCGGCTTAGAGGTTTAGCCCCCAGCTTTACTCGGCTTTGGGACTTATCCTCTGGCTTTCTATTCTGCTTTGAGACCGGGCCCCCGGCTTTACTCGGCTTCGGGGCCACCCGCTCTGGTTCCCCTGTCTCCGCCGCACCGATACGATGAAATACGGAGTCTTACCGCATTGAAGCGAACCTGCCTGAAGCAAAACTCACTCGGGTCCCTGCTGTTCGGGCGCCACGTGTAGCGGGGGGGGGTCCCGGGAGCAGGGGAATCCAGCCAGAGTCATGATACGAACACTGATACGATTTGAGCATCGTGCTCCCCTCTTATTATTCCGTTACACCAAGTTATACTTTTCCAAAGTTCACGCCCCTTTCTCATGAGAAAGCCTCTAAGCAGTGGGGGAGCTGACCAGTGTATATCTTTTCCCAAGGCTGTTCAAGGCTGCCAGCTAGCAGGTACCTTGCAAGCCTGTTTTCAGCCTGAGGCCCCATCAGGGGTACTTCTGCAACAGTCCTGGGATGCCCAAGCCCTCCTGGGGTATCCTATATTCCACAAGGAATCCCTCTACAGTGCTGGCCATCAGGCTCACCTCCACAAGGAATGCCAGGGCAGGCAGATCCCAGCGTGGCTTCTCCCTGCTGAGCAGCCTGAGCAGGTGGAGTGTGATCTGGGAACACAAGGGTATGGAGACACAGGACATTTCCCTGGCAGGGCAAAAAAGGAACCAAAACCCTGAGCTGGGGGGCAAACCTCTCCCAGGACAGACTCACACAGGTCTGGTCTTTCCCCACCAGCCTGCAAGGGGACCTGGGCCCTTTGGCAGGTGTCTGCTCCTGGGCACCCTCCTCTCCCGGCCTTTTGCAGTCTGCTCAGCCATCCCCCAGTGATGAGGCCCTCTGGCCCACGACCACAGTGCTGTGTAGCCAAGATGCCCCTGACACAGCGCTCTGGGCCTGTGCAGCTGCTGCCACCATGGGGAGGATGGCGATGTCTCCTCAAGCTGGCCTGCAGAGTCGCTGCTGCCAAAGACGCTCTGGACACCAGAGAAAAAGCACCAGAGTGTGCACAGGAACAGCAGGACCCAGAATGCCTGTACCTCCTCAGCAAGGTATCTACAGCAACCAGGATGCCAAAAGAGGGGATGCTGTGGGCACAATTTTACATGGTTTGGCAAAAGGCGTCAGGGAAAGCGGTCACAATGGCTTTCTCTTGCCTTGCCAGCCTCACAGCGATGCTTGGCAGCTTCAGCTGCAGCCTGTGCCCCTGACTGACTTCAATGGCCGTGCTTGAGGGCAGACTCACCTTCCACAGTCAGGTGTCCCAAGGCACCGGCATTGGTGCCATCGCTAGAGACTTTGGTGGGACACGAGCCCTGCGCTGCAGCTGCTGACCCTCTCCTCCATTCAGGCACCTTAAAGACACATGCATGAGCTTCTAAACTCTAAATGCAGAATTTCCTCAGAACAAAGGAATAAGCAGCAGAAGAAAATGCTGAAGAAAAGCAGGGACTCGTGGCTGAGGTTCAGGGCTGGAGGGAAGTAAGCACTTTGGTGTCTGCTGAACAGATGGCCCAGGTCACAAGCTCAGGCTCTGCTGGTAGAGGATTCTGCTCTGGTCTTGCTGGAGGCCGTTCCCTACCACTGGACAGCCCTCTGTTGTGCCTGGATCGAGTCTTCTGGAGCCGTGGGAACAGGTGTTTTCCATGTCCTTCGAACAGCAGAAAGTGGCAGGACATGTCTGCTACCAGTGCTTGTCTTGGCTGCTTCTTCATGGTGCTGGGCCCATAATTAGAGACACAGAGCAGGTTCTCACATCACAGAGTTATCCCTATCCTCTGCACCTCCCCAGGTACCTCCCTTGTTCACCAGGGAAAATCACTGCTCATGCCTGTCCATTCCCTTGCCCAGCAGGCACCCAGTTGTGTTTGGGCATGAGCTGCTGGCCGCAGCCAGGTAGGCAGCAAGTGGAGCATTGAGCATCAGAGACTGGGCTGATGTTTTTTTCCAGAAAGTAAGAAAACCAGTCAGAAGAACACAAGGAAACTTGACAGTATCTCTGTAAGAATCTAATTGTCCTCTGAGAGTCAACAGTGGATGGTGGTTTTGTGCTGCAGATAATCACTTCCAAGCAAAAATCATTCCAGGAAGGAGCAACAGCTTCTGCCTTCTGACAGATACCAAGTGTTGCCATCAATTGCTCCAGGTGCTCCTGCCAACAGCCGCCTGCAGGAAGGAGCACAGACCCCAATGCATGTTCGGCTTCTGTGGAAGGCCTTGTGCCCTTCCTGCTGCAGCTGCGTCGGCAGCTGTGGGGGCTCCTTCTGCTGCCCTGAGCAGGCAGACCATAGGAGCATCTGCTTATTGTTTTAACTGTTCCTGAAATTCCTCAATGGCTGTCTTAGACACTCGAGGGAACATCTTCCTTGCAAGCTGGGGAAGCTTGGGTGGGGAGGGGGTGTTGCCAGGGCACGTGCCAGTGTGTGCAAGGGCTCTTTGTGACGTGGTGTAGCATGGTCACCATGGGATGGAATGGGACAGGGTGTCCCAGGGCCCTTTGTGACACATGCTGACATAGGGGCTGGCAGAAATGCAGCCACGCCACAGTGCTTGGAGCACACAACAGGACAGGACGGGACAGAGCGGTGCCGTGAGGAGCCCCCACACAGCCAACTCATTCCTTGCTGACCTGGAGCTTTTCCAGGGTGTTACTGTTGCAGGTGACCTTGAGGCCAGACTGTGGGTCGTGGTGACCCATAGCCTTCCCAAGGTTTTTCTTTTGCAGGTGCCCTGGAGGGCAGTCTGCAGGACTTGCTGACAGAGAGCCTTTACAAAATGTCTCCTGTCACTGTGGCAGGAGCCCTCGAGGACAGACTGCAGGACTTACTGTCCTGCAACCTTGCCAAGGCTTCTCTGTTGTAGGTCCCTTCAAGGCACAGCTATAGCACTTGCTCACCCAGAACTTTTCTAAGACATCTCTCTGGCAAGTAGCCATAAATCCAGACATTGACATGGAACAGAGACCCCCCAGCATACCCAAGAAGGTGGAAAAAGGCCCTGGTGCTGCCCCACCTCAGCAACGTAATGAGATGGAGCAGTTCCAACTGCTGCAGAAGGGTGAGTGACAGAGCTGGGCCACAGGGCTGGTGCCTGCAGCCAGCTTGGCCCCATCCCATCCCATCCCATCCCATCCCATCCCATCCCATCCCATCCCATCCCATCCCATCCCATCCCATCCCATCCCCTGTGGACATGCCCCTGGAAAGGACAGAAGAGGGACTGGGACTGAACCCCCTGAACTCGTGCTCCACCCCCTGGCTATCCCAGGGCTGTCCCTGCCTGGGGGGCGCAGGGCTGGGCTGTGTTCTCTGGCCTCTCCTGCAGCTCCTCAGCTCTGGCTGTGCTTGCTCTTTGCCAGATGCAGCCATGGATCGGACACAAGAGCAGAACTTTGCCCATAGGTGCTGGCGCTTTATAGGCCAGGTACTGAGAGCCATCCCCACCTTCTCAGCCAAGAATCATGGCTGGAGCACTCAATGGATCATCCCTCTCTTCCCTATTGTTCCTTCTTTTGCAGATGTTTGCAAACCTTACAGGCACTAGGTGTCGAGAGATGATCACCATGCTGACCAGGGCTGCGGCAGAGTCTGACCCCATGTCCACTCAGAGCATAGCTTCTGCTCCCAGCCTGGATCTTTTTGGGGAGAGAGTTGTGTCCAGTCCGAGTCAAGTAAGCAGCCTGTGGCCAGGGCTGAGTCCCCCCAGGAATCATGTGGGGCCCCAAGCCAGGTCCACTGGGCCTCCTCAGCCTTTGAGGCCAGCCCAGTGTAGTGGGAAGGGAAGCACTTCTTAGGGGAAGCTGGGTAAGTGTCTGCTCTGACAGCTCTCCAAATCTCTCTGTGCCTTCTCCAGGTGCCAGGCTTTGTTAGGAACATCCACCAGAGGCTTGTGTCCAAAGTGCCTCCAGATGACAGGCTGTTCATGGACATCCTGAGGCTGACTGATGCACACCCCACTGACGTTGCAGTGACCCTCCTGCGCTGTGCCCCATCATGTGACAGGTACAGGGCCCACCTGCCTTGAGGGCTTAGGTTTAACCGGCCTTTAGGGTCCATCACTCTGTACAGCCAGTCCAATGGGGTCTGCTAGACAGGCAGAGAGTTCCAGGAGCCACCAGACCCTCTGTTTCCCAGCTCTGGGATGTCAGCCCCTAAGCCTGCTGCTAGGCTC
The DNA here is from genome assembly GCF_000738735.6 of Corvus cornix cornix. Classification (NCBI taxonomy): domain Eukaryota; kingdom Metazoa; phylum Chordata; class Aves; order Passeriformes; family Corvidae; genus Corvus; species Corvus cornix. The sequence continues at coordinate 34,725,338 of NC_046337.1, forward strand.
CTTCCCTACCCCTCAGAGCACTGTGGCTCTGTCACCTGGGCCCCTGTGGCTGCCCAGGCCATAGTGCTCTGGCTGAGACCCTCCGGCACACATCTCTGGTCCTGCAGAGGTGCTGCAATCATGTGGAAGACCATAGCCTCATCAGGAGAAACACTGGACAAGGTGCTGCCAACACTGCTCCTTGTGATGCAGGACTGGCCACTGCACAAAATGTACACCTCTGATGGGGACAATAAGGATGTCTTTGCGCTGGCTGTGAGTTTCTGGAACTGGCCTTTGCTCACCCCTGGGTTGCTGCTCCAGCAGCTCCCCATCCTCCTTCCCCCACTGCATCTCCCTGCCTCAGGATCTGGGCTGAAACCTGGGTTGGAGGCAGGTTCAGGGACACCAGGCCTGGTGCTACCCTGCATCTCCCCTGGCGTCTCTCTTGCACGCTCAGGCCCTGCCACTCAGCACTGAGCGCTGTCTCTGGGTGGTTTGTCCTTTGCAGGGAACCAGGGTGGTTTGGGAGATTCTCCGCCTGCCCTGGTGCCCAGAGCCATTTATGGAATATTCCCCCCATCTCCTCATGGCTCTGCTCTTCCAAGTTTTCATCAGTACAGAGCAGATGCCAGAGGAGATCAGTACTTTCTGGAGGAGATGTCAGAAGGAACATGGCCTTCCCACCAGCATCAACAGGTGCTCCATCCCAGTCCTCCTGTCACTCCCATGTCCCCAGGGCTGAGGCCTGGGCTCCCAGCGTGACCTGGGCTTTCCTCTGCACACAGGTTTGCAGTGCAGACCCTGAAGGCCCTGCTCCGCCGATTGCAGTGTCTGGATTTACTGGTGGCAATGGAGCGCAAGCGTGCCTGGGACACGCTGCTCTGTGCTGACACCCACCACTATGCCGTGGGTCTGCTGGCCAGGTGAGAGCCCCTTCTCCCCACTGCTCCTCCTCTTTGTGCCCGGGACACCCCACAGAGTCGCCGTGGTCATGGGCCAGAGGGCCTTGTCACCAAGGGACGGCTGAGCAGACTGGAAAAGGCCAGGAGAAGAGAGTGCCTGGGAACAGCTGCCTCCTAAAGTACCCATGTCCCCTCGCAGGGTGGTGGGGAAAGACCAGACCTATGTGAGTCAGTCATGGGAGAGGTTTGCCCACCCATCTCAGGGCTGATGGTGCCTCTTTCCCCCTGCCAGAGAGATGCGCCGGGTCTCCATCCCCATGTGTTCTGGGACTGCACTCTGCCTGCTCAGGCTGTTCAGCAGGAAGGAGCCACGCTGGGATCTGCCTGCCACAGCATTCCTTGTGGAGGTGAGCCTGATGGCCAGCACTGCCTCGCTGAGCTGCCTCCCAGCTCTCTGCCCTCCCGTAGCCGCAGCTGCCTGGGACGGTGCCCGCGCCCTGCGCTGCTGCCTGGGCCCAGCCCTGTGTGCTTCCGGGCTCCTGCCTGATGGCTCCCTTGTCACTGCCCTGTGCCTTTCAGGTCCTCGAGTGCCTGGACTTGAGTGAATGCGGTGACAGTGTCCTGGAGATCATGACAAGGCACTTGCAGAGCGAGTCCAGGGAGATGCATCGCCTGGCAATCAGAGGCCTCATGGTGCTCAGCAAGAACCCCTCGATGGTGAGAAGGAGGCAGTGGCTGAAGCCATACTGGCAGCATCGGGGCTGGGGAACTCAATCACTTGGAGCTAGCTGGGCTTTGGGAGTTGTGGCAGCTGCTCCCAGCTCTCCTGTGTCGCTGGTCAGCTGCCTGAGTGCTTCGGGACAGGCCTTTGGCCTCTGGGCTCCATGGCAGCAGGGTGGGGTTACACTATTGGAGCAGTGTTGGCGGTGCAGCCGTTCATGGATGCATAGCACAGCCTTGTGTTCCACACAGGCCAAAAAAATGTGCAGCCTGTCTGAAAGCCTCATGGAGCTACTGAGGAATGCAGATGGAGAGGTGGTCAGGATGACCCTCTCAGTGTTCCTGAATGTACTCCTGAACAAAGATATCCTAATATCCAGCCCCACGGCCCCAAGGCTGGCTGAGGCACTCCAGCCACTCTTCAACAATGTAAGGCTCTGTGCCCCCAGCCACTGACACTGGGCTGCTGCCTGGAAATGTGGTGCCCTGTGCATTTTCGGGCCTGTGCAGAGGGGGCCTGGAGAATGCAGTGCTGAGTTTTTTCCTTTCCAACAGGACAACAGCCTTGTGCAGTTGCTCTCCATTCAGCTCTTCCAAGAAGTGATGGAATTGGTAGTGGAAAAGGGAAAAAAGCCCCTGAAGAGGCATGTGAGGCAGAGCCTGCTCCCACTGTTCTTCCACTGCCACGATGAGAACCAGCGTGTGGCAGAGGTGAGGACTCTTGGGCTGCTGGTGTCCCCCCGGGAGGGAGCTTGAGTGTCTTCCTGCCCTGGCACCTCACGGGCTGCAGTCTCCTCCTGGCCTTGGCACAGGGACGCACGTCCTGTGCCCTGGGCTGCGGTGCCATCTCTGGGTCTCTGCTGCTCTCCAGGCTTCTCGGGAAACGCTGCTTTGTGCAGTAAGGTTTCTGAAGAGAAGGGATCTCAAGCAGCTGCTGAAGATGGAGGACTCATGGAGCTTCTGTGAGCGTCTGGTAAGGAAAGCTTGGAAGCCCCAGCCCCAGCCTGGAGAAGCCCCCTGCCCCCAGCACTCAGTGTGCAGGGCCGGCAGCTGTGCTCCCCGTCCAGTGCTGCACCCAGGGGCGCCAGCCTGTGCCCCACACGCTGCTCCCTTCCCTGGGCCACGCGGGCTCTTCTCCAGGCTCCTCTGGCCTTGAGCCAGGAGCCGATGGAGTGCTGGCCCAGCTGCGTAGCGCCCGACCCTCTGCCCTCTCCAGAGCACGGTGACAGCGGCTGCTGGCCGGGCATCGGGGCTGTGCAGGCAGGGGAGGCCAGGGCCAGGCAAAGGGAGCGCCCGGCCAAGGGGCTGAGCCCGCGCCAACCCTTCCCTCCTGGTGCTCTCTGCAGCTGGCAGAGGACAGGAGCCGAGCGGCCGAGCACCTGCGGCAGGCCCTGCCGTACCTGTACAGCCCACAGGAGCCCCTTCGAGAGGCCGCTATCAGGTCCATTGGTGAGCCACCCATCCGGGGTCCTGGTCCCTCCCTGCCTCACTGCAGCAGGATCCGGGCTAGGGGCCATGACAGGCTCTGTGTTTCCAGGGATCACTGGGATGCTCATGAAAGGGCAGCCAGAAGAGCTGCAGCTCATCTGTGAGGGTGAGTGAGGCCAGTGGGCTGGCAGGGGCAGCTGCAATCCCTGCCCTGGCTGCAGAGGGTTCTGCTCCTTTGTGTGGATGAGCGGCAGCATGGGCAGAGCACAGAGACATTTCAGGCGTCTGTGGGGGATTTGTGGCCAGCATCTTCCAGCTGATCTTGTTGTCTCCTGCTCTCTCCAGGCCATGGCAGGAGTGCTGTGGGGACGGTCTTTTCAGGGGGTTTCCTCACAATGACCCTGGGTCTGTTCTCTGTTCCAGCCCTTCAAGCCCTGAGCACAGATGACAGCCCTTCTAACACAAACCTGATTGTTCAAGTCATGTTAAACGAAAGAGCTGAGCTACTAAGTTCATCTTCTGGATTGAGACAACCAGGACAGCACCAGATCCCATGCAAGAGGAGACCAGCTGGAGCTCCAGGCACAGCTGATGCTGGGCATACCTGAGCCTGCCTGGAAACTCTGGTGGCTCCTGGCCTCTCCCTCCCTCTCTATTGCTCCCTCCCTGCAGCCCTCAGACCCTGCCTGTTCCCTTCTCCTGCTCCCAGCTCATCCCTCTGCTTTGCTTTCCATTAATAAACAATTCAGCTTCTTCACCTTATTTGTGTCTCTGTGGAGCTGAAGTGGAGCAAAACCTGAGCCCTGGAGCACACAGGCCCCATCCTGCCATTCTTTTCTGTGCTGTGTTTTGTGCAGAGACAAACTAGGGGAGATCAGGCGGGAAAGGTCCCTTCCATGAAGGTCCAGTTTCACATTGTGGAGTTAAAGGTCTTGCTGAGCACACCGAAGGTCAGCAGTAGGACAAAGACACCAATTCCAGAGTCTGCAGTGGCAATAAAGATGCTGAACTTGGGATTGAGCAGTTGGTGTGGTGACTATAGAAGGATAAACTGGAGTCCTAAAACTTCTTTGATGCTGCGATGTTTGCTCAGCAGCTGAGAACTTGTGTAGAGTTGTAGTTTTTCTCTCAGCTTGGGAATCACAGAATCCCAGAGCAGCTTGTCTTGGTAGGTATTTTAAAGATGCTGTAGTTCCAGTTGCCCGGCTATGGCCATGGACGCCTTCCATTATAATTGGAAGAATTGGACTAATCCATCTTTACCTTCCCCCCTCTGGATTTTGATCTAACGTGAAAATATCAGCTGGTTAAAGTGAAATTTTGTAGCTCACAGAACTAGGAACAAGAGTTTCCAATGGGAACAGGAGTTTCCCAATATCCCGTCTAAACCCACCCTCTGGCAGTGGGAAGCCATTCCCCCTGTCACTCCAGGCTCTTGCCCAGAGTCCCTTTCCAGCTCTCTTGGAGCCCCTTTAGGCCCTGGAAAGGGCTCTAAGGGCTCCCTGGAGCCTTCTCCAGGCTGAACATTCCCAGCTCTCCCAGCCTACCTGTGTAATGCTCCAGTTCTTGTGTCACTTTGTCGAGACTGACGTAACAGCACGACACTTGTTGTAATCCAAAGCCGTAAAAGTTCTTTTATTTTCTCTACTGCTACTCTTACACCTCTTCACAATTGCTGTGGCTTATTGAGATTGGCTGCTTAGCAAACAATGACAAGGCTGTCTAACAAGCAATGACCATTCAAGCAGTAATTAGCTATACAAGCAAAAATATAGTTGTTGCATATTATCCGCAAGTTCTTCCTTGTACACGCTTAACATCCCATAACAAGAACAACCTCTCCTTGTGTCCAGAACGTCTTCTTTCATTGATTAACTTCTTGGCTTTCTCTGTGGGTTTCACTGAAGCTGCAAAATTTCATGGTAAAAAATCTCACGGGTAAGTTCTGACTGTCTTTAGGTCTGACTCTGTGATGCTCTCAGTCCAGCTGTCACTCTCATCACTCTTGGAATACTTCCTGGCCCTTCCTGGCCTCCTCTGGCCAGGATCCCTTGAGGATCTCTCCATCCATCCCAAAGCCACCACAGCTCGCACAGACAGAAGCTGCCTACAGGAAGAATCTGCCCTAAGGGAAGAGCACACACAAACCTTCCACTGTTGGAAACACAGAGCTGGGGAAGAGCAGCCCAACCTCCCAGCACTGAGGAAGGAGTCTTGTTTCACTGGAGACAGCAGCTCCCCCTGTGGCTTTAAACAAAACCAAAGGCACAGTCATTGATTAGAGGCCAAATAAAACAATGTCTTCCACTCCTGCCCACTTCTCCCTCAGAGAACTGACAGGCCGCTGAGTTCAGACAACTCTTCTTAATGAGATGATAGAATTCTAGACAATGGAGAAAAACCCCTCCCCTTTCTTCAGAAGTCTTGGAAAGTTCACTTCCAAACCCAGAACCAACCAGGCCACCTCTTTGCCTCAGGTTTTTTCCAAGGGAAGGATGGCTCTTCCATTTTTTAACAGCCCTGATGCTACTTTTCCATCACCAGTTACTCAGTGGTACAAAACCTTCATGACAGTACTTCTAGTTTGAAGCTGAGAGACTCCATCTGCTTCCTTGTTTACACGAGCTCACACCTTGGAAATTGTCGCATCTCCAAGGTCCATCAAACTCTTCCCAAATTCCACTTGAATCCTCTGCCGTGATTAGACGCAAAGCTTTCAGCTTCAAATCTTTCATAACTGGAAGACCAGACCCCACAAAGCCCTTGACCATCCACTTTTCTGTAGCTAGCTCTAGTCTGGGAAAAAAACCTTCAAGCCAGACCGTTTTCCCATGGTTTTCTGTTCTAGTCTAAAAGACTCATAAGCTTTACTACAAAGGAGTTCAAATCCACAGCGAAATAACTTAGATCCAACTGTCTCAGCAAAATAACTTATTTCTCTCATTCACCCCATCAGAGGTCCTGGTGGGACCATCAAGTGGTACAGATGCAGTATGGAGCAGGGAAAGAATTAGGATCATATCTCTTCTCCAAGTCCAATTTTCTCAGTGAGGTTGTCAGACGGGCCTCCACTAAAACTCCAGTTTTTCTCTCCTGCAGGAATTTTGAGGCCCAGGGAATGGCTGTGCCTAGGAGGTTTGCCAAAATCTGCTACAATTTCACCGTGTGAATCGCCAGCAAGCTCTTGGTGCTGAATGATGAAATCCTGGAGCTAAGAGATGCTTGGGAGTATTCTGGGAGCTTTCATGGACTCGGCAGGGGTAAACATCATAAAGTTGCACCAATCAGCACTTTGATAAGTCTGATCACTTGGGGTTATATCTTTAACATAGGGGGATCTCATCTTTCCCTGTTGCAGCCATTCAACTGTTTTAAGCTTATAATTAAAATTGACGCAATAAACTGCTTTTGAGGACCCCAACAGATCTAATTCTTGGGGTTCCTCTGGTGCATGGGGGAACAGCTGTGACCACTCGTCCCAGGAGCGGACTGGGTCGGGCTTTTTTCCAGCAAACGGATATTCATTAGGTTGGAGTGGAATCTGACCAGGCATGTCGACATAGGGTCTTCAGCACCGCTCATCGACAAACACATGGTGGACTGGTTGAGGGCTGCTGCCAGTGTGGTCCAGACATTCACTTTTGGCCGAGGCACAATTCACGCCGCAGATGGAATTACAGTCAGGATTGTAATGAGCTTCAGATAAAAGATCTCCGTGCTCATGCTTGCGGGTGGGTAGGTCTCTCTGTAGAATTGAGCAAAGACATGTAAGTATGGGACTTAATACAACATAACATAATACTTCTAGCTCCCACTCTTTTCAAATAAAGGTAAGTAACCGGGAGGAGGGTACAGGTAAGTCCGTAAGGGATAGATGGGGTTGGGTAGGGATACATAGGGGTATTAGCAGGGGTAAACAGAGTTGCACGGAATTGTCTGCCAGTGGTGACCACAAGGTGCTTTTTCAGTTTCTCCACCTCCTTCTCCACGCCGCACTGATGACATCTTTGGGCTCTTCACTGTTGCGTGGGTTTAGTTGCTTCTCAGATTGCAAATGTTGTGTTTTCTGTAAAAATGGTTTGACCCATTTTCCAGGGACCCATTTCAACCCACTTGGGGTGGACACACAGGCGTACCCTCATGCCCAGGTTAGCAACTGATATGGGCCCTGAACTTGCTGCATCTTCGGGTCTCTGATGAGAACAGGTGGGTTTTCTTTCAATTTTGCCTGCTTAGAGGTTGTAAAATGCCTCAAAACAGGGGTGGTTAAGTTCTTCAAAAGAGTTATTTAAACAGTTGATAGTAAATAAGGCTTTACACAGCCTAACCACAGGTGTGTTGACTTCCACTCCTCCTTGTTGTTGTTCTAAAACTCTCTTAAGGGTATGATGGATCCTTTCAATAATTGATTATACAGTTGGGCAGATTGGGATACTGGTAGTGTGAGTAACTCCCCACTGTTGAAAGAAGTCTTGGAGGGCTTTGGAAAGGTATGCTGGTCCATTGTCTGTCTTGATTTCTTTGGGGACTCCTAAGGCAGCAAATGCCTGTACTAGGTGTCGTTGTATGTCTGTTGCCTTTTCTCCCGCATGCGCAGAAGCATAAACCACACCCGAGAACGTATCCACCAATACGTGGATGTATTTGTACTTTCCAAACTGGAAGTGGGTAATGTTATGAAGGTGGTGGCTTTTGTGGGCTATTTATATGTTTAAAAGTTGATGGGTTGATATATTGTTGAGTGTCACGATCCGCTAATACAAGCGAGGGTCATGATGGTTCGTTTATAGATCTCAGAGTGCAAAAGGACACAAGGGATTTCAGTTTTCATCAAAACAGTGCACCTTTATTAAGTGCCCACAACATGGAAATGTGATAGAGGAGAGAGAGATAAAGAAAAACAAAGTAAAAGAATAGACAGGAAGAAAAGCAGGGGGAATAGCTACCAATGGATGAGACAAAGTCCTCGTGGTCTTCTGCCAATAGATTTGCCTTCTTTCCGTGGGGAGATCTCGTCTTGGTTAATTTAGAAAGTCCCTTTATAGTTCTTTTGAAAAGCGAGGGGCAACTGGCCAAGAGGTGGGGGAAATCTCCAACCATCGTTATGAGGCCTGTTGTTTTGGGAAACGGGTACAGGACAAGCGTGCAGGACGGACCGTTTTTTTCTCTTCAGCATAGTTCTTCCCGCCTTGGCAGCAAGAACGGCTCAGTCCACTGTGACCTGCACTAGCTTCTATCAGTTCCCAGTGGCCACAGCTGCAGGCAACACTTGGCAGACTTCCCACCTCAGCCAGGCCAGGACTCCTGTGTTCAGTCTCTGTCCTCGGCGATGATCGTGAGGCAGATGAGGGATCTTCAGACCATCTCTTACAGCACCCCGTGACTCACGATTGTCATCAGGAGAGCTCTATCAGCACGATTTTGCAGTGTTCTTACAAAGTCTTCAGGACTCATCAATGTTGGTAGCATATCCCAAAAAAAGGTATAAAAAGTAAGAAAAGAAAAAAAAATTAAAAAAAAATAAGGAAAAAGAAGGAATAAGTAATTTTTAAATCAAAATACACATGTAATTTCATATCACATCTTCTCTTATTTCAATACTCGTGTAGTTTGTCTTGTGTCAGTAACCTTAGGGGTGTCCACAGTGGATGGGATATTGACCAAATTGTGGACATCTACTACAGATGTTAATTGTGTTAACCGTTTCATCATTCTCCAATTCATGATGTATAAGATTGCTGATAAAACAAAGCCAATTAAAACTAAAATCAAGAGAACAAATATGGGATGACACAATTTGTTCAGGACACCTGTAGCAGTAGCTGACGACCCAAAAAGAGCATCCCACCACCCGTGTTCAGCATCTTTCTTTACTCTTTCTAGAACACGATGTATTTCTTTCCCATTGTGATGAACAGATACCAAGGTTTTCTGTTGGTGTCTCTTGATCTTTTCCAAAATTTCAATTAAACCTTGGTGAAGCAACAGTTGCTTTACCAAAGTAAGGTTCATCCCAACGGAGGCAGGCAATAGTTGGTGGATCAGTGTGTAACTGGATTGTAAAAGGTGATAGGAAGTAACTGGGGCTAAATAAGAGAAATCACATCCTGTGATTTTAGTAAAGTTACAAACACAAAAATTTGAATGATTTTTAGTGTCTACTACTACATTTTCTATAAATACCTTATCACAAGCAGTTCTTAAGCATGCACATCCAGTGCCTATATATACAAGCACTGTTTCAGGAATCTTGTTAGGATGAATTTCAAAGTGACAGATACTTAGTTCTGTGTCTAAACAAATGTCTTGAGCTCTAATTGCATTACTTTCACAGATGAAGCCTTGTTGTTCTCAGACAATACAAGTTTCCAAATTAACAGTTTGCCACTTCTCACCAATTTGATGGGCCCATTCTCTGTGCTCGAACAGCTAGAGAATAGCTCCATCACGATTCAGCCCTAATGCAATGATAGGGAATATCGAATGCACTAAAGCATTATGTATGGTTAGTACAAAGGCTGTGGCTGTGTTTGTGATGGGATTGTAGGCAAAATCCACTAAGTTCCACCAGGATTGGAATTCTCTTTCAAAATCAGTGGCACTGTCCCAGATGATTTTCTGAATTTCAGTAGGAGAAGTGCCTTCTTCGCCTTCTCGTATAATTGAGGCAGCAACTGACTGCATCCACAGTTGAGCCTGGATGCAGCTGAGAGCCAAAGAAATGTTGTTTTGTGTAGCACCGAGTGCATCAATTATCAATTTGTGGTCATTCACATTTACCTTTTCCCAATTTGGTCATATGTTTGATTACAACCACTGATGCGTTCCCAAGGCTAGTAAGGACGACTGCAGTGGTGGTTGTATTTTAGTCAAATCTCTAGTTGTGGCAGCCAATTTATTCGTTAGTACTTCTGAATCAATGCTATTTAAGATTCCCAATCCTGTACCTACAACACTGGTTATGTCTCTTTGCGTTCGTTTCTTAGACGGGTTCCGCTTTTGCAACCAGGTTGTCCAGCCCTCAAATGAACAAGCTGGCTGAATTTCTGAGACATTGTTTTGCATCAGCAGTTTGACTTGTTTAAGGGACCATGCTGGATTGAACAATATTTGTTGTTGGCCTGTTTTCCTGATTATATATGGTCCAATTTCAAAAATTCTCGGGCTCAGCATAACCAGTGGTTGGGTGTTAAGTATTACAACATCAACTTCGAGTTCCCCTCAGTATTTTGTATTGTTTTTACCACATATGTCTTTATGGGAAAATTGTACAGCAGTTAAGTTTAGCCAACAATCTTGATTTTGAATTTCAGTAAACAAAACACAGCTGTGAGGTCCAATGCTATAACTGTGTATAGGTTTGGTACCATAAAGGAAGGGAAAACATTATTCTTGTCATCTAACACTGCTTATACCATGGTATGTGACTACTGCTCTCAGTATGGGCTTTGCTAAGGCCTTTATTTTGAACTATAAGTTAAACCTTTCAGACTTGGCTGATCTGCTGGGTTATTTTGCCAATTGCAGGTTACATAGGTTGGTTTGGTTAAGGTAAAGTTATACCAGAAGTCAGCTGGTTCGTTTTTGCAAAGCTTCGTGATTTCAACATTGTTGGTACTGGGGTCTAAGGTGTAATTACCGACATTCTTCTGACGACAACACAGGATGAAGGGGGTTTGTTTGTCACACGCACACTCCATTGTAGGGCAGAGTTTGGCTGTAATGTTGGGGTGCAAATCGCTTTTCCCATCTGGTTTTAGAAAATTCCCAGCTATTGCAATGGTGGAAGCTTTCTCGTAGAGATCTTTCTACTTTTCTGCATCCTACCTTAATTTTTTCACTGATTGTTCCATTTAGGATTCTAGTCCAATCCTTCAAGTCCCATACCCATTCACTTAGACGGTATACCTCAGGGTTGTACAGTACTACAGTCGCTAGGTTTGGGTGACGATCTCTGGGATAGGATCCTAGTGCACTAGTGTACCTAATGGTAGCTTCAGACCATGGCCACCCAGCTGGTTTTTGGCCATGGTGTTGTGGTAGGATGCAGATAAGTATTACTCGTCTTATCATGGTTTATGTGGTCTTCATGTCCCTCCGAGTTCTTCTGTGAAAAGTAAACACAACAGAGTCTGCCACCAAGAGGCAGAAAATTAAAATGATGGAATTATCCAGCATGTATGCATCCAATGCTCTCTCCCTAGGGCATCAGAGGCTACCCATGCATATTTATTCAGAGGGCTTTTTAGCACTTGTGGTACTCCTCCTCCAGTAGGGAGGTCTACCAAAACAGGTTGCCCAGGGTAGTGTGCAGGATTCTTAGAATCATTTGGTCCCTGTAGTGAGGGAATTATGCTTGGAGCTGTTGGGCAAAAGGCAGTGATTTTGGGACACGCGTTTACCCCCCACCTATCATTCACACCTTTCACAGCTTCCCATAGCTGAACATCCCAATTTCCCTCCTGTGTTTTCAAAAGTCATTTCAAGAGACCATTGGTCCTTTCTACAATGCCGTTAGCTTGAGGGTAGTAAGGGGTGTGAAAAGTCCATTTAATCCCTTCGCTTTTTGCCCAATCCTGTACAAGTTTGGCAGTAAAGTGAGACCCATTATCAGATTGAATTTCTTGTGGTTGTGGGAAAGTTCCAAACCATCCCTGCAATGCTTTAACAGTATTATCTCCTGTAGCTCTTTTAAATGCATCGGCCTGGACTAACCCAGATGTAATCTCTACTCCTACCAGCACAAAGTGTTCTCCTCCTGACTTTTTAAAGGGCCGATATAATCTACCTGCCACGCGTCCCATAAGCCTTTACCCTTTCTTAAATGCAGAGGATCATCTTCCAAAGGGTGTCTTTCTAGCCGTCTGCAGCATTGCTCACAGGCTGATATGCATGTTTTACACATTTCTCTGGTAACAGGCCAACCATGAGCAAGGGCTTCTTTGTACAAATCTTTTGCACCTGTGTGTTGTCTTTTTACATGCAACCATTCTAGGAAGTGCTCCCAGTCCTCTGTAATTTGATCTTTTTTCACAGGACTTAGTCTTGCTAACTCATCAGCTTTATTGTTCCACTCTCCTGCTGGATTTCCATCTGTCTGGTGAGAGGCTACCCACCCCACAGCAAAATTCCCTTGACTTGCAATATTTAGAATTTCTTGCCACTTTTCCTTTGCCATACTGGGATTCTGTTAACTTCCCAATCATTTTGCTGCTGAAATGAAAGCCACTCAGTGCATCCCTTAAACACAGCGTAGGGATCGGTGTAGATACAGACAAGAGAACTATTCTGTGCCTCACGTTGGAAAACACTCCACACAGCTATCAGCTCGCCAACTTGGGCGCTGCCTTCCCCCTCTGTGATAATTCATTCACCTGAGGAAGTGTGGAGGGCTGCGGCCTTATATTTCCACACCTTTCCTTCTCGCTTGGCAGAAGCATCCATAAACCAAGAATTTGCTGACTGTTTGGGGGAAAAAGGAGGGGCTACTTTAATGACTGAGGCAGGTTTGTCTTGGCTGCAACCCAAGTTTTCAGCCTCTTGGATTGCCAGATCTTTTACAGCTCCTTCAGTTATTGAGAAGACGCTACAATAATGTTCAATCTGAGCATACCACTTCCTTACTGAGGCCCTCTGGGCCACCCTGTCAGGTGGGGGCGTCCCAGTAGAGACTGTCTTAATAACTTTGAAAGGGCCTCTCAAAACAGTTGGTTGTTGTCATGTAATCTTCTCCACTCCTAGGAGAGCTAAGCTAACCACAAACAATCCTTTTGCCCAGGTAGTGTATCTTTTTTCAGCATCTTTGAAGCCACGGGAGTAAAAACCAACAGGCCTCGTCGGACCCTCAGGACCACACTGCCATATGTGTCCTGACAACCCTGAGGAGGCAAATCCCCATTCCACCTGGAAAGGATCTGTAGGATGAATAGGGCCCAGGGCTTGGTGAGCTGTTGCTTCAAAAACCAACAATTGCAATGCTTCTTCCTGAGAAGCAGTCCATTCCCATTTTATCCCTTTTCTCAACAAGTTATAAAGAGGTCTGGCAATTATGGAAAAACATGGGATGTGTTTTCTCCAGAACACTAATAAGCCTAAAGCATGTTGGAGATCTTTTTTGGATTCAGGCATTTTAATCTGATCTAAAGAGGTTAGGGTATCAGGCAGGATACATGTCATACCTCCCTTCCACCAAATTCCCAAAAATTTCACTTCATGTGAAGGCTTTTGGATTTTTTCTGAGGGAATTTGCAAATCAAGGCTTTCTAAGTGGGAGATTATTTTCTGTTGGGTATCTCTCACTTCTTCTATTTCATCTCCTCCCACAAGGATATCGTCAGTGTATTGATAAGCAGCTACATTGTCAGCTTTGGGTATTTTTTCTAACTCTTGGGCTAAAGCGTGATGAGCCAGGGTAGGGGAATGTTTGTAGCCTTGGGGAAGCCTAGTAAAAGTGTATTGCTGACCTTCCCATGTGAAAGCAAAACGGTCCATATCTTCTGGCTGTAAAGGCAGCATAAAAAACATGTCTTTGACATCTGTAGTCGCCATGATTGAATGAGCCTTTTCTTGAATCAATGTTATTAATTCGGCCAGGTTTGGGACTGCTGCTGTAAGAGGGTCTGTGTTGGCATTTAGCCTGCAAAAATCTATTGTCAGCCTCCACTTCCCATTAGGCGTTGGCACTGGCCATACCGGAGAACTGAAAGGAGAATGAGTATTAACTCACTGCTCCTTGTTCTCGCAGCTCCTGTATCACTGGTTTGATACCCTCTTTGGCACCCAGGGGGAGGGGGTATTATTACCGCAGGCCTGGTTCCTACGGTATATCACTGTGTCCCGCAGCTATAGGGAGGAGGAGGAGGAGAAGATCCAACAGGCAGGAATTGTGCAGCAAGATTGATTTATTTAATTATTTTACAAACTCTTTTATAGACTTTTTTCTTCATAGTCTAATTGGACAAAGGACCAGCCACCCCTTGGGAGTGATTGGCCAAAATCCTAAAACATCCATTATCAAAATATTTTCTACTATACCATAAACAAGACTTTCCAAGGTTGCAGGTGGCTTGGTTGTTTACATTCCCTGCTACCTCTTCTGTGAGAGAGAAAAGTCTCTCACGGACTTAGAAAAATAACAAGAAGATCCTCACTAACAGCATTTTTGTACCTACAATACTATTTTTGCCTCCAGCTGCTCTAGCAGATCTCTGCCCAAAAGTGCAGATGGAGCGTTAGGCATATATAAAAATCGGTGAATTCCCCACTGTCTTGGGGTGACCTTATGATATGTATCCCATATCGCTGCCTATGCCCAGAAATTAATTTCTGTGCCTTTCTATGCCTCTAAACTGAGCCTGAGAGGGGGAAGGAAAAACTGAGCAAAACTTCTTCAAAGCAGTTTGCAGCTTGTTCAAGGTCACACACAGATAGCAATTGGTTTTCCCAGCTGTGGCAGGGGAGGGAGGAAGCACCTGGCTTGCTGTTTCCCGAGGACAGTTTTTTGGCCAGGGGTTCAGCTGCTTTATCTCCGGAGAGAGACTGAGAGTTGAATTTTTCCTTCCCTGGAATTTTGGATTTTCTCCCTTTTCTACTGGACTGCTTGATTGCTTTAACATCAGAGCACATCAGGAGAACTTTCCACTGGGCACAGAGGGCCTGGCCCTGGGCTAAGCCCCAGCTCCGAGGATACCAAAGGGAGGACTCTAACACTTTCCCAGGTTTTTTCTCCACAGCGAGAGATTTTATTATTTAGCATTTTTATCCTTTTCCCGTGTGTTTGTTAAATAAATAGCTTTATCTCTTTCACTTTCCTTTGAGGAAAATTTATTTTTTCCCGAACCTGGTTGGAGGGGTGGTTGTGCCTTCTCTCAGAGGATATATTTCTAAATTTGGCCAAACCGGAACACCCACTGTTTTCCCAATTTACATTTCAGTGGTTTACAAAAGTAGGCCTTTTCAGATTGGCCAGTTGCCCCTGTCCCTACAACATAATCCCTTGATATAGGTATCAAAGCTTTATTCAACACTGCATATGTTGCTCCTGTATCTACTAAAAATTCCACTTTCTTTTCTTCGTTCCCTAGTTTAACTATAACCAGAGGGTCCCCTAGGGTAGGGCCCAGTCTTCTTTTACATGAGCAACCACCCCCGCACCTCTCTGGCCATATCTCCTTTTTTCATCACCCTTTCTCCTTTCTGGGCACTGGTTTTTCCAATGCCCAGGTTCTGCATAAGGCACACTGGTCCCTTCCAAGTCAGGGTGGTCTTTGTCTTGGTGGACCTTGCCCACGTCTTCCTTTATTTTTTCTTCTTTTACCACCCTTATTAATTTTTGCATACCCTCTTCCTGATTGCTATAAACTCTCTATGCCACACTAAGCAAAGTCTCTAGATTCCGGGTTGTTGGACCTTGCATCTTCTGAAGCTTCTGCCGGATGTCTCCTGTGGATTGTCCTAAAAATAAATTTACCAATTGCTGCACTCCTTCTTCCGGTCCAGGATCCGAGGTGGCATGGCAACGCATCGCATCTCGCAAGTTGTCTAAAAATTCAGAAGGTGTTTGAGAGGGACCCTGCTTAATAGCACACAGGGCTGACCAGTTTATGGCTTTAGGGATTGCTCTTTCTAGCCCTTTTATTATGAATCCCCAGTACCTTTTTAACGGTGCCATTTCATCTGGCTCATTAGGATCCCACTCTGGATCCTGAAGAGGAAGTACCTTTTGAACATCCTCCTGTGTTATCCTGCAATCATCCTCAGCCATATTCACAGCTGTCTTTATAACTAATTGCTTTTCTGATTCAGTTAAGAGCATCAAGCAGTAACTGAATATCAGCCCAATCAGGATTGTGTTGCTTTACCATATATTTAAATTTCTTAGCAACCCCTATTGGGTCACTCTGGTAATTTCTGGCCACTTCTTCCCAAGCTTCTATATCTATAATAGAAAAGGGGATTTTAACTAATACAGGAATTCCTTCATGATTTACTGCTTCCCTTAAAGGTGCTTGCATATTTCTTCTAGTTCGCCCCCGGGTCCTTAATGTTATAGGACCCTGTGGGGAGGGTGGCTCATCCTCTTCGCTGTCACTGCTTGGTAAAGGTGGGTACAGGTTAGTTGTTATCGATTTCCCAGAGGGGGATGAAATAGAAAGTGGAGCAGGGTTCGGGGATGGAGATGATGGTAACTGTATCATCTGCGACCCCTCCCCCATCTCCCTTTTTAGGGGGTGACTTAAGTAGATCGGCCAGTTCTTGTTCTTGGGCTTCTACCTGATATACCTTTTCAGGATGGGTACATCTCTGGTTTATTGAACATGCACTGCAACATCGCTTAGGTTTTTCATTATTAACTTTGTTATCCTTTCCAAAAGCCAATACTAAGGGATCAGAGGGTGGTCTGACCCACACTCTTTTTGTCACTCAGGTTGATTTCGAAGAGTGAAAAATAATTCAGCATAAACAATCTCTGGCCATTTTTGCTCATGTCTAAGAAAAAGCATTAGTTGCAGTAATGTTTCATAATCCAGTGTACCAAAAGGCGGCCACTTCACACCCCCTTCCAGTTTATAAAGCGGCCACCATTGGGTGCATAACTTAATAAGCTCTCTCTTGGTCTCTGCACCACTATGATTCACCATCTTTTTCCAGTGTGTCAAAACACATCCCAGGGGGCTACTCTTAGGAACCTCTTTGCTTTTCTTTGCCCCCATTTTTAAAGTTCACAAAAAAAGCTTGTTAATAAAATTCACAACACACTCACACACTCCACCACTCAAAAAAACCCCCTTCTTTTTATTCAAGTCTAAACAAAATTCACACAGCACATAAAGCTCACACCACACATTCAAATGCTTAAAACAATTTACTCAAAGCACTTCTACCAACGATTTTAAACTTATAAAACCCACCGCAAGCCTTTCGCAACCCCGAGCAAATATTCTGCTGGGGTTTCGCAAGGCTCTGCTAAAATCTGGCAAGCTAGCGAGTTACAGCTTGTGCTGCCGCCTCACTCACTCTACCGAGCGGGGGTTTAGCCCCTGCCACTTCGCTTGCGCTGCTGAGCGAGCGGGGAGGGTTTTAGCCTCGGACCCGTGCTACACGCTACGCCGCTCTGCCTCGCCGCTAAGGTTAAAATTATTAGCCCTTGGTCTGGATGTTACCCTGCACCAAACTACCAAATTTAAACTTACTTACAATCAATCTTTTCAAAATATACTAAAAACTTACAAAACAAAAATCCAAAGCTACAAACTCAAATCACTCCACCGGTCGCCAAAGTGACGCCGGACATAGTTTTAAACTAGCTCCGGTCGCTCCTTTAAACACAAATTTAACAAGTTTTAAACACACAATTACCACTTTTTCACCAATACCTTAACCAAATTTCACCACCACCATTCACACAACTTAAAGCTCATGCACACTACTTAATTCTTTTCTTGCAACACACTCTCTAGACACAAAAAAATCTCTCCGCTCTCTCAAGCACAAAAATCCTTCATCCAACTCCACTAAACACAAACTTTTATAACTTTTTCACACAAATACGTGGCTAATCCGCTCCAAATACACACAAATCAAAACACATACACTACAAACTCTCACAAACTAAACACACACACACGCACAACGCGCTGCTAATTCACAGTTCCAAATAACCCTTTTGGCATAACCCAGCCACCATACCCATACAGCGCTTGAGCAGCCTAGGGGTCGTACTCTTTGACCCAAAGAGTCCCGTGTAGACCTCCGGCACGTCTCTAACGAATGCACACAGCACTCAAAATAGAGTTAGTCTCTCTCTCTGTTCACCACTCGTATCCCAAACTACAAGCCAATGCTGCTTTAATGCTCCAACCGGACCAGAGCCGACAGCGCTCCCGCCGCTACCGCCCGTACTCCTCCGGTGTGCAGCCGTGCGGTCCTCGCTCCCCTCTACGGGAACGAACCAAGCCGGAGTTCTTGCAGCCGCTCGAACTCCGGAGCCACACGCGCCGCACGGCCACCCACACTGCGTGCCCGGCTCTCCTCCACGAGAGACCAAGGCAGCGCCCCTGTACCTCGTTCTCCTCCCTGGGAAACAGCGGCAGCTCTACTCCCATTACGGGAGATGAACCTTTTGAACCACTACCCACTCTGTTAAAAAATTACTATACTTTTCGCGGACACCTACAACCGAATTCTCCCAGGCTTCCGCTTTGCACAGGGCGTCCCGCTGTGTCTTACAAGCTGCCTTCTTTAAGGTACCCCTTTAATTTTAAAACATACCTCTTTGTCCGTGGTTCCGGCAGGTCCTCGTCTCTCCCCAGGATGTCAGCGGATCAAGGAGCCCCCTCTCCTCAAAAATGAGGGGCGGGCACCTGAGGGGGGTCCCCGGACCTCTGGCCCCTCGGCCAGATAGAGCAGGGTCCCACCAGAGTCGCCAAAATGATTTACCAAAATATGAATATCGATCTAATATCGATATCCAACTGAGACAGACAAAAGCTCTCTAACAGTTCAGAGTTAGAAAGTGCATGTTTTATTTGGTGCCAGGCACTGCGTGGGATAGCTCCCTAAGACGCAGGGCCCCGATACAAGCAAATACGACACCTTTTATTTCCAAATATTATGAATATCCAAAATATAAATGCATATTCATAACATTAACACCTCCCATTCTCCGCTTCATATGGAAATGAACTTAAATGTCATTAAGCATGCGTAGTGTGTGTCCTGAATTGAGTCGGTGGTCTTGAATTGGGTCAGTGGTGCCAAAAAGGATGAAGTATGCTCATCTTCCTCATTTTGACCTTTTCACCTCTCTGAACTTTAACAATCCTAATTACTTTAGTGACCTCTAAGTTTCCTCTTGCGTGACTTTTGAACAGGTTCCCACCAAGGGAGGAACTTGGTAATTGTCCTTGTTCCCTACACCAACTTATCAATGTTTCTATTCCTCGTTCTAAGCACAGCTAAGCAAACATACAAATGACAGATCATCAGTTATTTGGTAATCAGTAACTAACATCTTCAAACCCATTTCAGGTCCAGCTCTCTTAACTATTTTAATTAACTCTAGCTGGGCCCAAATTCCTTCTTATTCTAACTAATTTCAACACAGCTAGCCTATAACTAAAATCTTTATATTTCTTCTAAATCTATGTTTCATAGGTTCAGACATGCAGCCCCAGGCCTTCTACAAACACAAGCTGCCCACTGCCTCTTCACCTGCCTCAACTTCACTGCCTGCGGCGTCACGGCAGCAAACTGCAGGCTGTTCCCAGGCCAGAGACCAGAGGCCCTGTTCCCGCAGGATGCTCTTGTGAACCCCTTCCAGGACTCTCGGCTGTGCACACAGCACTTTCATGCCCACTCTGAGCAGTCTTTGGAACAAGAGCACAGCTTGGCTGGCTCTGCAATCAGCCAAACCAGTGCAGGACATCTACACCCACCACAGAAAATCTTATCTCTTCTATCAGCTGGTGTGGTAATTCCAGGCATTCTGCCCCTCACATGAATGGGTGAGTTAACCCAGGCCAGACAGGAATCTGCTAAAGGAGTTATCTCTGACACCAGAGAGATGGGATACAACAAACATCCCCGCTGACAAGGAACAACTTGCCTTGAGAGAAAGATGTGGGGAGGTAAGCTGGAATTCCTGACTGACAGACACTTCACTTTACAAACTATAAAAGCTACACAAACTCTCACAGAGGCAGAAGTCTCCTACACACACCCTGGAAACATGTAGGACTTCTCCCCAAAGTTTGGATGCGTCTTTGTGGATGCTTTTAAGGAAATTGAGGGAAAGGACTCGATGTGTACTCCATCCTCAATTAGGTGGAAAGTCACATTAACTCCTGCTCTATACTATTTCTTTGCTACCTGTGACATAGCTACCTTCCATTGTGCACTGTATTTCTTATCAACGAGTAGTTCTTTTTGTTTTATCCTGTGTAGTAAGTAGTCTGTTTAAAGTCTTATGTCTATTAATCTTCTGCCTATTAAAAAAATAATTCACTTTGTAATAGACCTAATCGGCCATTCTTAAGAACTTGTGAACGAGAGACATTTGGGGTGCAGGCCGCCTCAAACAGAGCTACTGCCAGAAATCTGAGCCAAAGGCAGGACTTGTCTAAACTCGTCTCCATCCGTAACACAGACCCCAAACATAGGCGCAGGAAGAAGAAGCAGGGGCTCTTTTGCAGCCATGCCCAAGAGAGTCTGGAAGGGTGCCCTCCCTCTGGTCTCACTTTGTTGGGTTTCTGACTGGCTCTGAGGCAGTGATGCCTTAGGTTTTAACTTTCATATTTTTCAAATCCTGTACTGCCTCGCGTGTAACTCTGAAGTTTCCTGTAGCCTGTTAACTTCTGCTCTCTCATGCTAGGCAGACATAACAAAGCCTCTCCAGGCCTGCTCTCCAAGGACACTCAGACCATCCTAGGCCCAAAAGTATAAACCAAAAGCTTCTAAAGGGGGGGCAAGCTTAGGGAAATTACATCATTAACTGAAGCTTTACCTGGAGAATTTATGCTGATATGCAAATGAACCAAACTTATAAAAGTGTGAAGAACTCTTGACCTGTCGTCCATCTTGGGGCCCATCTTGGCAGTAGCCTCTGGCTCCCCAGGGTGTACCTCTGAAGGCCTTTCAAATAAATACCTACCTTTATTCCCTTATTCTTGTCTAGTTTCTGTTTTTAGGTGGCCTCTCAAGGCATCATCAGGGGCTGCAATTCCTCAGTGTTGGGGACCAGAACCACACCCAGGATCCTGGCACTGCGTGACAGTGCTCTGAACACCGGGATGGTCACACATCCAAGTCTCAGTCACTGTGCTGCTGCTTCGTTTGCTCTTACGCACACCCAAAGCTCACTGTTAAGCCCAGATGGTCTCTGGTTCTGCCTTCTTCCTGATCCTGTGCAAGGATGGAGCACTGCTGTGCTTTCAGGAAGTTATTATTGAAAACTTCCAGCATTCCAAGCTCCTTTGCCCTCTGTGGAGGCTTGCTGTGGAATCCCTCACAGCTGCCTCCAGAGCATACTCGAGTTGGCTCTTCTAAAATCCAGAGCCTTCAGGGTGCTCAGCAATACCTCTAACTCCACAGTGCTGTGGAACTGGACCTTCAGGACAGGGACCATTCCAGCCTGAGCTGCCCTCGTTCCTCTGTGTCTCT
This sequence comes from Corvus cornix cornix, assembly GCF_000738735.6. Taxonomy (NCBI): domain Eukaryota; kingdom Metazoa; phylum Chordata; class Aves; order Passeriformes; family Corvidae; genus Corvus; species Corvus cornix. Next base: position 34,746,529 of record NC_046337.1, read on the forward strand.
GCACAAAACACGGCACGGAAGAGAACGGCAGGAGGGGCCTGTGTGTCCCAGGGCTCAGGTTTTGTGCAGCTTCAGCTCCACAGAGATGCAGGTCAAGTGAAGAAGCCAAACTGCTTATTAAGGAAGGTGAAGCGAAGGGATGAGCTGGGAGGGAAAAAGGGGATGGGCAGGGTCTGGGAGCTGGAGGGATGGAGCGGTCAAAACGGAAGAAAAAGGCAGGAGCTATGGGAGCTTTCCATGGGCTCAGCTGTGACCAGCATCAGCTGTGCCTGGAGGTCCAGCTGTTCTACCCTAGTCTCCAGGTGGTCTCATCTTCCATGCTATCTGGAGGTCTTAAAGGGACTCTGGTTCTTCTGAGCCAGCAGATGAACATAGTTCTGCAGCTCTTTTGTTGACTATCTGTTGAACTACTATGTTTGTCTGGGAAGGGCTGTTGTCTCTCCTCAGGGCTTGAAGGGCTGGAAGAGACAGGAATAGAGCCACGGTCAGAGCCTGGATGTACGGGAATCCAAGGAGACCTTCCTGCCAGGGCCATCTCACCCAGCTCTTGCCATGGCCAGAAGACAGCAGGGGCCAAGTGGATCAGCTGGTCCAGGAAGGTGCTGGCCACGAACCCCCTCCCCTGCCCCGTGTCCCTGAAATCTCTCTGTGCTCTGCCCAAGGCACCCCCTGTCCACACATGGAGCAAAGACCCCCACACCCAGGGCAGGGATTGCAGCTCCCTACCCAAACACAGCAGCCCCCACTGACAGGCCGCTGCACTCACTCACCCTCACTGAGGACCTGGAGCTCTTCCTTCTGCCCCAACATGAGCACCCCGGCGATCCCTGGGAACACAGAGCCTGTCACGGCCCCAGCGGCACAGCTCCCTCCCAGCAGCGCTGCCAGCCCCGTGGCTCTCCTCCCCCCGGCAGGGCTCAGCCCGGGTCCTTGCCGCATCCTGACGCCCGAGGGCAGGCGGGGCTCCACGGCCCCGGGCCTGGATCCCGCTGCCGGGGCAGCAGCCGGGGCCGGGGCCGAGCTGCGGTGGGGCAGGGAGGGGCCCCGGCCTCGTGGCTCACCAATGAACCTGACGGCCGCCTCTCGCAGGGGCTCCTGTGGGCTGTACAGGTACGGCAGGGCCCGGCGCAAGTGCTCGGCCGCTTGGCTCCTGTCCTCTGCCAGCTGCAGAGAGTGCCAGGAGGGAAGGGTTGGCGCGGGCTCAGCCCCTTGGCCGGGCGCTCCCTTCGCCCGGCCCTGGCCTCCCCTGCCCGCACAGCCCCGAGACCCGGCCAGCAGCCGCTGTCGCCGGGCTCTGGAGAGGGCCGAGGGCCGGGTGCTGCCCGGGGAGCTGCGGTGCCGCCCCGCCCCACAGCCCAGCTGGGCCAGGGCTCCATCGGCGCCCGGCTCGGCGCCAGAGGAGGGTGGAGAAGAGCCCGCGCAGCCCAGGGAAGGGAGCAGCGTGTGGGGCTCAGGCTGGCACCTCTGGGTGCAGCACTGGGCAGGGGCACAGCTGCCAGCTCCACACACTGGGCACCAGGGGCAGGGGGCTTCCCCAGGCTGCAGGTTGGGCTTCTCCCGTCCGTCCTTACCAGGCACTTGGCAAACTTCAACGTCTTCTCCGTCTTCACCAGCTGCTTGAGATTTCTCCTCTTCAGGAACTCGGCCGCACAAAGCAGCGTTTTGTGAGAAGCCTGGAGAGCATCAGAGACCCAGAGATGGCACCACAGCCTAGGGCGCAGGACCCGCGTCTCTGTGCCAAGGCCAGGAGGAGGCTGTGGCCCATGAGGCACCAGGGCAGGAGGCAGCCGAGGCCCCCTCCCAGGAGGACACATCAGCCCAGGAGTCCTCACCTCTGCCACGCGCTGGTTCTCATCATGGCAGTGGAATAAAAGTGGGGGTAGGATCTGGCACACAATTGTCTTCAGGGGCTTTTTTCCCTTTTCCACTACCAACTCCATCACCTTGCAGAAGAGGTGCATGGAGAGCATCTGCACGTGGCTGTTGTCCTGGAGGAAAGAAAAAACCTCAGCACCAACTTCTCCAGCCCATGTGGGCAACAGCCTAAAAATCCACAGGGCACAAAGTGTCCAGGCAGCAGCCAGTGTCAGTGGCTGGGGGCACAGAGCCTTACATTATCAAAGAGTGGCAGGAGCACCTCAGCCAGTTCTGGGGTGGTGGTGCTGGATATCAGGATGCCTTTGTTCTTGAGCGCATTCATGAACACAGAGAGGGACATCCCGACCACCTCTCCATCTGCATCACCCAGCAGCTCCACAAGCCGTTGAGACAGGCTGCACATTCGTCTGGCGTGTTGTAAGAGATGGTCCGAAGATCCCTCATCTGCCTCACGATCATCACCAAGGACAGAGACTGAACACAGGAGTCCTGGCCCAGCTGAGGTGGGATGTCTGCCAAGTGTTGCCTGCAGGTGTGCCCCCTGGAAACTGGTATGCATTCCTGAGGAAATCAGTGCAGGTGTTCCGGTTTGATCAAATTTAGAAATATATCCTCTGAGAGAAAGCACAACCACCCCTCCCCCCACCAGGTTTGGGAAAAAAAAAATTTCCTCGAAGGAAAGTGAAAGTGAAAGAGATAAAAGGTATTTATTTAACAAACACACGGGGAAAGGATAATAATGCTAAATAATAATATTTGGCTATGGAGAAAAAACCTGGGAAAGTGTTAGAGTCCTCCCTTTGGTCTCCTCAGAGCTGGGGCTTGTCCCAGGGCCAGGCCCTCTGTGCTCGGTGGAAAGTCCTCCCAATGTGTTCTGATATTGAAGCAGTCCAGCAGAAAAGGCAGAAAATCTGAAATTCCAGGGAAGGAAAAAAGTCCAACTCTCAGTCTCTCTCCGGAGAAAAGGAAACTGAAAAACTGGCCAAAAGCTGACTGGAAAGCAGCAAGCCGGGTGCTTCCTCGCTCTCCTGCAACAGTTGAAAAAAAAATCTCTATCTCTGTATGTCCTTGAACAAGCTTCAAACTGCTTTGAAGAAGTTTTGCTCAAGTTTTCCTCCCCTCCTTTCAGGCTCAATTTAAAGGCATAAAAAGGCACAAAATTAATTCCTGGGCGTAGGCAGCGATATGGGATACACATCATAAAGTAACCCCAAGGGAGCAGGTCACGGTGGACTGCGCCGTTCTTGCTGCCAAGGCGGGAAGGACTGCGCTGAAGCGAAAAGGAATGACCTGTCCTGTACACTTGTCCTGTACCCGTTTCCCAAAACAACAGGCCTCATAATGATGGTTGGAGATTTCCCCACCTCTTGGCCAGTTGCCCCTTGCTTTTGAAAAGGACTATAAAGGGACTTTCTAAATTAACCAAGACGAGATCTCCCCACGGAAAGAAGGCAAATCTATTGGCAGAAGACCACGAGGACTTTGTCTCATCCGTTGGTAGCTATTCCCCCTGCTTTTCTTCCTCTCTACCCTTTTACTTTGTTTTCTTTATCTCTCTCTCTTTCTCTGCTCTATCGCATTTCTGTGTTGTGGGCACTTAATAAAGGTGCACTGTTCTGAATGAACCATCATGACCCTCGCTTGTATTAGCAGATCGTGACATTAAACTGGCGTCACGGACAGAATGTCTGACAGACTGAAGGGGTTGCAAGGTTGTGTGTAGTCTGTAAGAGGGGAAGGACGTTTCGCTCCAGCTGCACCTAGCCCGACATCTGAAAAGGGTGGGCGGCGTCTAGAACGCAAGGGGGGTGACTCGAATTTCCTGCAAACTGCACACGCCTAGGTGAAAAGCACCCCATACTCAGCTGAGGGCTCTGTCTTCAGATTTTTCACAAAAGATCTCTTAGTGTAAAAGAGAGAACCGTTTTTTGGTGTGTGTGTGTATGAATTTGGACTGCTTGGTGTAGTGAAGAGACAACAATACGCAATTTAAGGAGTACCTCCCAGGCAGATTTTGGTCTCTTCACCCACCCAGGGAAGCAAAGGGAGACAAAGCGAAGCTGTGGGTGTTGCAGTGTGTAATTAAGTTTTACCTCCCTGTGGTGGTTTTGATCCCTTCATAAAATGACTGAAAACCCTAGTGTGAAAGATAAAGCTGCATTTTATGCTCTGCTAGCAAAACATAATGCCGGGCCCTCTCCAGGAGGAGAAGAATGGGCTCAAAAAAACTGGTTTAATTTGGAGTGTGTGACTGCTAGAGTATGTTCTTTACAACATGAGACAAAATTTAAATTTGGCCGAGATAAGGCCATAATCTGCTCTGTTTTAGGAGCATGCCTTTTGGCAGCTATACATCACCGTTTTAAGCGGTGTAGTAAAGAGAAAGCAATCATAGATTCCCTTCAAAACCTAGTGGAAATTTTACAGAAACAATTAGATGAAGAAAGGAATGAAAATCATTTGCTGCGGGCTGCTTTGAAAGAGGAATAGTTTAAGAATTCAAAGAATGCTGACTCACCAAAAGAGACAGAGGAAAAGGAAACTCCTCACATTAACCAAATATACCCCCAGAAAGAACTAGTGCTAGTGAAAAATTGTGGGGAAAACTGCTGCCCTCCTATGAGACCTCTGATTAAAACAGGATATAATTATATCAATGATGAAGATTTTGAATTGCATATCATCACTAAACAAATACCATACACTGCTACTGAATTGACTAAGTTAAAGAAGGAGTACAGGTGGCTCCCCCACGAATCTGAGACGGAATATGTCTTCCGAGTGTCTCTCACTGGAGGAGACCAAATTCAATTAACGGAACAGGAGGCCACTGGATATTGGGGACATGGAGTTTTCTTAACAACAGGAGACAAACGTGGCACATGGTCCCTGACTCAGCGTGCAGCTTTCTGGGCCGGGGGACTCAATCCTTTAGAAAGGGGAGACCCTTTAGCTACAGTTGCTACCCCCGAACAACTTCTAGAAAGCGTCCACAAAGCCACCTGTCTGCAAATGATCCATGAAAGGAAATTGACTCCTGGATATGAATCCCCAATGCAATTACCTGTGAAGCCTGAACTGATGATCCCTTTAATTTGAGGCCTTCCAGAATCACTCAAAGCTACAGCAATTGTCCTTCAAAAAACCATAGCGACTGTAGGTCCCGTAGAGAGGCTGGATAGATTCCTGTGAAACCCGAGTGACCGAACTGGATCTACCGATCCTGGGTTTACTCCATTTTCAACCCCCTCTCAGCCGCCAGGTTCACAATCAAATTCACCTGCTGGTGATCGCAAAGTTTGGACATGGAGTGAGGTTGCAGAAGAGCTGATTAATTACAGTAGAAAATATGGACCTATAAAAATCCCAGAGGAAAAATCAGAAAAAACAAAAAGTGTCAGGTACATTCGGACTCCTCATAGTGAAAAACCAGAGACTGTAAAACAGATCTCTAACCGTCAGCATTGGTGGTTATTAGGTATCAAAAAGGGGGTCCCCAGAGATGTGATGGATGGCTTACCCCTTGATAAATTGAGCAAGGTAGTGTCTAACTGGCACTGCCGAAAACCCATTCTACCAAACCCATCAGTTCAACCCAGTGCACCCGTCCTCCCTCAGAATCTGGGCAGTGAGTCAAAGCCACTTCTCCCTCAAGGTCCGGGCAATGAGCCAAAACAGCTTCTTCCTCAAAACCTGGGAAACTAGGTTCTCCGTTTCTTACAGGTGGGAGAAGAAACGGAGCATGGGTATACCTGAGAATGCTCACTAAAAATAAAACAGGAGATATAATGATCACAGCTATTACAGGCCCTAAACAGGAACTTGTAACTTTTCTGATTGACACTGGGGCACAAATTTCTGTGCTGACAAAGAAAGATGCCCAGAGGTGTGGAATTGTTCCAACAAAGAACCGATGTTGTGTTTTAAATGCCTTGGGAACAACAGAATCTATGAATGTGGCCTTAGTCAAACTCACTTTGCCTGGAGAGGAAAACCAACTTTCTATTAATCTGGGTGATTGGAGATATTCCAACCAATTTATTAGTGATGAATGCCCTTGCTGGGAGGCAGTGGGAGGACTCGGAGCGTCTTCTGTGGTCTTTTGGCATGCCACGTTTTAACATCAGACTGCTCCAAGCTGCACCCTCCCTACCATTCAGCAAAGTAATTAACGTGAAACAATACCCCCTCCCCTGGGTGCCAAAGAGGGTATCAAGCCAGTGATACAGGAGCTGCGAGAACAAGGAGTAATAGTTAATACTCATTCTCCTTTCAGTTCTCCGGTATGGCCAGTGCCAACGCCTAATGGGAAGTGGAGGCTGACAATAGATTTTTGCAGGCTAAATGCCAACACAGACCCTCTTACAGCAGCAGTCCCAAACCTGGCCGAATTAATAACATTGATTCAAGAAAAGGCTCATTCAATCATGGCGACTACAGATGTCAAAGACATGTTTTTTATGCTACCTTTACAGCCAGAAGATATGGACCGTTTTGCTTTCACATGGGAAGGTCAGCAATACACTTTTACTAGGCTTCCCCAAGGCTACAAACATTCCCCTACCCTGGCTCATCACGCTTTAGCCCAAGAGTTAGAAAAAATACCCAAAGCTGACAATGTAGCTGCTTATCAATACATTGACGATATCCTTGTGGGAGGAGATGAAATAGAAGAAGTGAGAGATACCCAACAGAAAATAATCTCCCACTTAGAAAGCCTTGATTTGCAAATTCCCTCAGAAAAAATCCAAAAGCCTTCACATGAAGTGAAATTTTTGGGAATTTGGTGGAAAGGAGGTATGACATGTATCCCACCTGATACCCTAACCTCTTTAGATCAGATTAAAATGCCTGAATCCAAAAAAGATCTCCAACATGCTTTAGGATTATTAGTGTTCTGGAGAAAACACATCCCAGATTTTCCATAATTGCCAGACCTCTTTATAACTTGTTGAGAAAAGGGACAAAATGGGAATGGACTGCTTCTCAAGAAGAAGCATTGCAATTGTTGGTTTTTGAAGCAACAGCTCACCAAGCCCTGGGCCCTATTCATCCTACAGATCCTTTCCAGGTGGAATGGGGATTTGCCTCCTCAGGGTTGTCAGGACACATATGGCAGTGTGGTCCTGAGGGTCCGACGAGGCCTGTTGGTTTTACTCCCGTGGCTTCAAAGATGCTGAAAAAAGATACACTCCCTGGGCAAAAGGATTGTTTGTGGTTAGCTTAGCTCTCCTAGGAGTGGAGAAGATTACATGACAACAACCAATTGTTTTGAGAGGCCCTTTCAAAGTTATTAAGACAGTCTCTACTGGGACGCCCCCACCTGACAGGGTGGCCCAGAGGGCCTCAGTAAGGAAGTGGTATGCTCAGATTGAACATTATTGTAGCGTCTTCTCAATAACTGAAGGAGCTGTAAAAAATCTGGCAATCCAAGAAACTGAAAACTTGGGTAGCAGCCAGGACAAACCTGCCTCAGTCATTAAAGTAGCCCCTCCTTTTTCCCCCAAACAGTCAGCAAAAAAATTTCTTGGTTTATGGATGCTTCTGCCAAGCGAGAAGGAAAGGTGTGGAAATATAAGGCCGTAGCCCTCCACACTTCCTCAGGTGAATGAATTATCACAGAGGGGGAAGGCAGCGCCCAAGTTGGCAAGCTGATAGCTGTTTGGAGTGTTTTCCAACGTGAGGCACAGAATAGTTCTCTTGTCTGTATCTACACCGATTCCTATGCTGTGTTTAAGGGATGGACTGAGTGGCTTCCTTTTTGGCAGCAAAATGATTGGGAAGTTAACAGAATCCCAGTATGGCAAAAGGAAAAGTGGCAAGAAATTCTAAATATTGCAAGTCAAGGGAATTTTGCTGTGGGGTGGGTAGCCTCTCACCAGACAGATGGAAATCCAGCAGGAGAGTGGAACAATAAAGCTGATGAGTTAGCAAGACTAAGTCCTGTGAAAAAAGATCAAATTACAGAGGACTGGGAGCACTTCCTAGAATGGTTGCATGTAAAAAGACAACACACAGGTGCAAAAGATTTGTACAAAGAAGCCCTTGCTCGTGGTTGGCCTGTTACCAGAGAAATGTGTAAAACATGCATATCAGCCTGTGAACAATGCTGCAGACGGCTAGAAAGACACCCTTTGGAAGATGACCCTCTGCATTTAAGAAAGGGTAAAGGCTTATGGGACGCGTGGCAGGTAGATTATATCGGCCCCTTTAAAAAGTCAGGAGGTAAACACTTTGGGCTGGTAGCAGTAGAGATTATATCTGGGTTAGTCCAGGCCAATGCTTTTAAAAGAGCTACAGGAGATAATACCGTTAAAGCATTGCAGGGATGGTTTGGAACTTTCCCACAACCACAAGAAATTCAATCTGATAATGGGTCTCACTTTACTGCCAAACTTGTACAGGATTGGGCAAAAAGCGAAGGGATTAAATGGACTTTTCACACCCCTTACTACCCTCAAGCTAACGGCATTGTAGAAAGGACCAATGGTCTCTTGAAATGACTTTTGAAAACACAGGAGGGAAATTGGGATGTTCAGCTATGGGAAGCTGTGAAAGGTGTGAATGATAGGTGGGGGTAAACGCGTGTCCCAAAATCACTGCCTTTTGCCCAACAGCTCCAAGCATAATTCCCTCACTACAGGGACCAAATGATTCTAAGAATCCTGCACACTACCCTGGGCAACCTGTTTTGGTAGACCTCCCTACTGGAGGAGGAGTACCACAAGTGCTAAAAAGCCCTCTGAATAAATATGCATGGGTAGCCTCTGATGCCCTAGGGAGAGAGCATTGGATGCATACAAGCTGGCATAATTCCATCATTTTAATTTTCTGCCTCTTGGTGGCAGACTCTGTTGTGTTTACTTTTCACAGAAGAACTCGGAGGGACATGAAGACCACATAAACCATGATAAGACGAGTAATACTTATCTGCATCCTACCACAACACCATGGCCAAAAACCAGCTGGGTGGCCATGGTCTGAAGCTACCATTAGGTACACTAGTGCTCTAGGATCCTATTCCAGAGATCGTCACCCAAACCTAGCGACTGTAGTACTGTACAACCCTGAGGTATACCGTCCAAGTGAATGGGCATAGGACTTGAAGGATTGGGCTAGAATCCTAAATGGAACAATCAGTGAAAAAATTAAGGTAGGATGCAGAAAAGTAGAAAGATCTCTCTGTGAGAAAGCTTCCACCATTGCAATAGCTGGGAATTTTCTAAAACCAGATGGGAAAAGCAATTTGCACCCCAACATTACAGCCAAACTCTGCCCTACAACAAAGTGGATGTGTGAAAAATAAACCCCCTTCACCCTGTGTTGTCGTCAGAAGAATGTCGGTAACTACACCTTAGACCCCAGTACCAACAATTGGCAAAATAACCCAGCAGATCAGCCAAATCTGAAAGGTTTAACTTATAAATTCAAAATAAAGGCCGTAGCAAAGCCCATACTGAGAGCAGTAGTCACATACCATGGTATAAGCAGCCCCTTGTGTTAGATAACAAGAATAATGTTTTCCCTTCCTTTATGGTACCAAACCTATACACAGTTATAGCATTGGACCTCACAGCCGTGTTTTGTTTACTGAAATTCAAAATCAAGATTGTTGGCTAAACTTAACTGCTGTACAATTTTCCCATAAAGTCATGTGTGGTAAAAACAATACAAAATACTGAGGGGAACTCGAAGTTGATGTTGTAATACTTAACACCCAACCACCGGTTATGCTAAGCCCGAGAATTTTTGAAATTGGACCTTATATAATCAGGAAAACAGGCCAACAACAAATATTGTTCAATCCAGCATGGTCCCTTAAACAAGTCAAATTGCTGATGCAAAACAATGTCTCAGAAATTCAGCCTGCTTGTTCACCTTTTCTGCAAACTTCCTTTGAGGGCTGGACAACCTGGTTGCAAAAGCGACATAAGAGACATAACCGGTGTTGTGGGAATAGGATTGGGAATCTTAAATAGTATTGATTCAGAAGTACTAATGAATAAATTGGCTGCCACAACTAGAGATTTGACTAAAATACAACCACCACTGCAGTCGTCCTTATTAGCCTTGGGAACCCATCAGTGGTTGTTATCGAACATATCACCAATTTGGGAAAAGGTAAATGTGAATGACCACAAATTGATAATTGATGCACTCGGTGCTACACAAAACAACATTTCTTTGGCTCTCAGCTGCATCCAGGCTCAACTGTGGATGCAGTCAGTTGCTGCCTCAATTATACGAGAAGGCGAAGAAGGCACTTCTCCTACTGAAATTCAGAAAATCATCTGGGACAGTGCCACTGATTTTGAAAGAGAATTCCAATCCTGGTGGAACTTAGTGGATTTTGCCTACAATCCCATCACAAACACAGCCACAGCCTTTGTACTAACCATACATAATGCTTTAGTGCATTCGATATTCCCTATCATTGCATTAGGGCTGAATCGTGATGGAGCTATTCTCTAGCTGTTTGAGCACAGAGAATGGGCCCATCAAATTGGTGAGAAGTGGCAAACTGTTAATTTGGAAACTTGTATTGTCCGAGAACAACAAGGCTTCATCTGTGAAAGTAATGCAATTAGAGCTCAAGACATTTGTTTAGACACAGAACTAAGTATCTGTCATTTTGAAATTCATCCTAACAAGATTCCTGAAACAGTGCTTGTGTATATAGGCAATGGATGTGCATGCTTAAGAACTGCTTGTGATAAAGTATTTATAGAAAATGTAGTAGTAGATACTAAAAATCATTCAAATTTTTGTGTTTGTAACTTTACTAAAATCACAGGATGTGATTTCTCTTATTTAGGCCGAGTTACTTCCTATCACCTTTTACAATCCAGTTACACACTGATCCACCAACTATTGCCTGCCTCCGTTGGGATGAACCTTACTTTGGTAAAGCAACTGTTGCTTCACCAAGGTTTAATTGAAATTTTGGAAAAGATCAAGAAATACCAACAGAAAACCTTGGTATCTGTTCATCACAATGGGAAAGAAATACATCGTGTTCTAGAAAGAGTAAAGAAAGATGCTGAACATGGGTGGTGGGATACTCTTTTGGGGTGGTCAGCTACTGCTACAGGTGTCCTGAACAAATTGTGTCATCCCATCGTTGTTCTCTTGATTTTAGTTTTGATTGGCTTTGTTTTATCAGCAATCTTATACATCATGAATTGGAGAATGATGAAACGGTTAACACAATTGACATCTGTAATAGATGTCCACAATTTGGTCAATATCCCATCCTCTGTGGACATACCCAAGGTTATTGACATGAGACGAACTGCACGAGTATTGAAAGAAGATGTGATAAGAAATTACATGTGTATTTGGATTAAAAAATTACATGTATATTTTGATTTAAAAATTACTTATTCCTTCTTTTTCCTTCTTTTTCTTTTCTTTTTCTTCCTTTCTTATTTTTTTTACCCTTTTCAGGGATATGCTACCAACATTGATGAGTCCTGAAGACTTCACAACAACACTACGAAATCGTGCTGATGGAGCTCTCTTGACGACAATCGTGAGTCACGGGGTGCTGTAAGAGATGGTCTGAAGATCCCTCATCTGCCTCACGATCATCACTGAGGACAGAGACTGAACACAGGAGTCCTGGCCTGACTGAGGTGGGATGTCTGCCAAGTGTTGCCTGCAGGTGTGCCCGTTGGGAACCGGTACGCCTTCCTGAGGAAAATTAGTGCAGGACACAATGGACTGTGTCGTTCTTGTTGCCAAAGCAGGAAGGACTGCGCTGAAGCGGAAAAGAATGACCTGTCCTGTATGACCTGTCCGGTACACCTGTCCTGTACCTGTTTTCCCAAAGCAGCGGGCCTCATAACAACGGCTGTAGGTTTCCCCCACCTCTTGGCCAGTTGCCCCTCGCTTCTGAAAAGGACTATAAAGGGACTTTCTGAAATAACTGAGATCGAGATCTCCCCACAGAAAGAAGACAAATCTATTGGCAGAAGACCACGAGGACTTCGTCTCATCCATTGGTAGCTATTCCCCCCCTTTCTTCCTCTCTACCCTTTTACTTTGTTTTTATCTCTCTTTCTCTCCTCTATTGCGTTACCGTGTTGTGGGCACTTAATAAAGGTGCACTGTTCTGATTAAAACTGAAATCCCTTGTGTTCTTCTATACTCAGATCGATAAACGAACCATCACGACCCCTGCTTGTATTAGCGGATCGTGACAGATGGCCTCCAGCTGGAACGTCTCCTAAGGAGGCCGTGCCAGCTTCTGTGAAAGACCCCGAGCCCTTCCTGTGGTGGTTGTGGTGGCAGCCGTGGGGGCTCCGGGTGCTGCCCTGAGCCCGCAGAGCAGGGGAGCGTTTGCTTATGGCTGGAGCCAATGCTAAAATCGCTGTTGGTCTGTCTTAGACACTTGGGGCAGGGGATTCCTTCCAACCTGGGCCACTTGGGGTGGGCTGGGGGCAGCCCCAGGGCAGGTGGCAGTGTGTGCAAGGGCCCTTTGTGACATGGTGCAGCATGGTCACCATGGGATTGAACAGGACAGGGTGTCCCAGGGCCCTTTGTGACACGTGCTGACATAGGGGCTGGCGGCAACGCGGCCACGCCACAGTGCTCGGAGCACGCGACGGGACAGGACGGGACAGAGCGGTGCTGTGAGGAGCCCCTGCAGAGTGCACTCGTTCCTTGCTGACCCGGAGCTTTTCCGAGGCGTTATTCCTGCAGGTGACCTCGGGGCCAGACCACAGGACTTGTTTACTTGTGGCCTTCCTGAGGCTTCTCTTTTGCAGGTGCCATCAAGGCACAACTGCACGACTTGTTCACTCAGAGCTTTCCTGAGGCATCTCTCTTGAAGGTGCCCTCAAGGCCAGACTTTGGCATGGCAGGCAGATTCCTCGGCCTGTTCAAAGTGTTCAGGGGCAAAAAGAGGGAAGGCCCTGGAGCTGCCTCAGCACACCAGCCTGAAGAGCTGAAGCAGTTCCAGCAGCCACGGGATGGTGAGTGGCAGAGCTGGGCCACAGGGCTGATGGCTGCAGCCAGCTTGGCCCCATCCCATCCTATCTCCTGGGGAGACATGCCCATGGACAGGATGGAAGAGGGGCCGGGCAAATCCCCCCGCAGCAGCTGTGCTCCATCCCCATGGCATCCCGGGGCTCTCCCTGCCTGGGCAGTGCAGGGCTGGGCTGCGTTCTCCAGCCTCTCCCGCAGCCCCTCAGCTCTGGCTGCGCTCGCTCTTTGCCAGATGCAGCCATGGACCGGACACAAGAGCACAATCTGCCCTGCAGCCGCTTCCGGAGAACAGCGCAGGTACCTGCAGCCATCCCCACCTGGGCTGGGCCTGCTGTCACTGCTCAGCCGAGCACTGCACTTGGAGCGCCCCATGGAACATCCCTCTCCTCCCTGTCCTTTGTTCTCCTGCAGATGTTCCGGAAGTTTGTGCGCGTTCGGCGTAGAAAGACCAGCACGACAGCAACTGAGGGCACAGCTGAGCCTGACTCTGGGCTGACCGAGCTCCAGGCAGAGCCTGATGTCAACACAGATTCACCTGAGTGCTCAGAAGACTCTGACAGTGCAATGAATGATCAAATGGTGAAGACACTCATGGTACTGACTGAGGACCTGGTCATCACAAACACCGACATCGGAGACACTCAGGGCATTGCAATTCCTGACACCACGCCCACTCCCACTGGGATTCATGCTCCCAGTCTGGGTTTTTTTGAGGAGAGTGCTGTTTCTTCTCAGCAGCAGGTAAGCAGCGTGGGGCCAGGGCTGGAGGCCTCCAAGGATCGTGTGCCCCCTCAAGCCATGGCTGCTGGGCCCCCTCAGACTTTGAGGCCAGCACATTGCAGTGGGAAGGGAAGCACTTCTTGGGGGAAGCTGGGGAAGTTGCTCCCTTGGACAGTGCTCCAAGTCTTCCCCATGCCTCCTCCAGGTGCCAGCCATGGTGAGGAACATGCACCAGAGACTCGGGTCCCATGTCACTGTGGATGCCAGGCTGTCCATTAACATTCTGAGGCTGGCTGAGGAACACCCTGTTGATGTGGTGCTGACCCTCCTGCGCTGTGCCCCATCGTGTGACAGGTACAGGGCCCACCTGCCTTGAGAGCTCAGGGCTCACCAGCCCTTAGGGCCCATCGCCCTGTGCAGCCTGTCCAATGGGGTCTGCCAGACAGGCGGAGAGCTCCAGGACCCTCGGGCCCCTCTGTTTCCTGAGCCTGCTGCCATGCTCCCGCCCGGCCCCTCAGGGCACCGGGGCTCTGTCACCTGGGCCCCCGCAGCTGCACAGGGCATGGGACTGTGACTGAGACGCCCCTGACACTGAGCTCTGATCCCACAGAGCTGCTGCAATGATGTGGAGAATCATAGGCTCGTCGGGACCAACACTGGAGAAGGTGCTGCCAACACTGCTCTGTGTGATGGAGCACTGGCCTCTGCACAGCATGTGCACCTCTGATGGGGACAACAAGGATGTTTTTGCCCTGGCTGTGAGTTTCTGGAACTGGCCTTTGCTCACCCCCAGGTCGCCTCTCCAGCAGCACTCCATCCTCTCCCTGCCTTAGGCGCTGGGCTGAAACCTGGGCTAGGGGCAGGCTCAGGGGGCACCAGGCCCAGTGCTCCCCCTGCATCTCCCCTTGGGTTCTGCCACATGGACAGATCAGCACTGAGCACATCCTTGGGCTGCTTCTTTTGCAGGCAACTCTGGTGCTTTGGATGATTTTGCTTGAGTGCCACAAGGCAATAATCCTTTATTCTGGGCGCCTGTTTGTGGCTCTGCTCTTCCAAGTTGTCATCACCACCCAGCAGATGCCAGAGGAAGTTGATCACTTCTGGAGAGCATGCCGGGAGGAACACCGCCTTCCCACCAACCCCAACAGGTCCCAGTCCTCCTGTCCTTCCCATGCCCTTGTGGTCAGCGCCAGTGCTCCCAGTGTGACCTGGGCTTTTCTCTGCACATAGGGTTGCAGTGCAGGCCATGAAGGCTCTGCTCTGTCGACTGCGATGTGACAGTGAGGTGATGGCTATGGAGCGCAAGAATGGCTGGGACATGCTGCTGTGTGCTGACACCCAGCACGATGCAGTGGCTCTGCTGGCCAGGTGAGAGCCCTTTCTCCCCGCTGCCCCCGGCATTTGTGCCCTGTGCCCGAGGTGCCCCACACAGTCCCTGTGGCCATGGGCCAGAGGGCCTCGTCACTGAGGGACAGCCAAGGACACTGGAAAAGGCTGGCAGAGGAGGGTGACCAGAAGGAGCCACCTCCCAAAGCACCCACGTCCCCTGCAGGGATGCTGGGGAAAGACCGGACCTCTGTGAGTCACTCATGGGACATGTTTGCACCCCCACCTCAGGATCTTAGTGCCTTTTTCCTCCTGACAGGGAAATGCACCGTATCTTTATCCCCTTGTCTCCCCTCATGGCATTCCACCTATTCAAGCGGCTCAGCAGGGAGGAGCCACGCTGGGATCTGCCCTTCCTGGCTTTCCTTGTGGAGGTGAGCCTGATGGCCAGCGCTGCCTCGCTGAGCTGCCTCCCAGCTCTCTGCCCTCCCGTAGCCGCAGCTGCCTGGGACGGTGCCCGCGCCCTGCGCTGCTGCCTGGGCCCAGCCCTGGGCGCAGCCCTGGGCGCTTCCGGGCTCCTGTCACTGCCCTGTGCCTTTCAGGTCCTCAGGTGCCTGGACTTGAGTAAACACGGTAACAGCGTCTTGGAGATCATGTCTAGGTACCTGCAGAGCGAGTGCAGGGAGAGGCATCTTCTGGCACTCAGAGGCCTCGTGGTGCTCAGCAAGGATCCCGTGTTGGTGAGAAGGAAGCAGTGGCTGAAGCTGCACTGGGGAAAGTAGCCACATGGGCTTGATTGGGCTTCAGGAGCTGAGGCAGCTGCTCCCAGCTCTCCTGCCTCCTGGCTCAGCTGCCTAAGTGCTTCAGGACAGGCCTTTGGCCTCTGGGCCCTGTGGCAGCAGGGTGGGGTTGCAGGGCCAGGATGGTGTAGGCAGTGCAGCCGTTCATGGCTTCACAGCACAGCCTTGTGTTCCATGCAGGCCAGAAGAATGTGCAGCCTGTCCCGACGGCTTGTGGAGCTGCTGGGTGATGCAGATGGATATGCCATCAGCATGACCCTCTCTGTGCTCACGAATATGCTCGAGAACGAGTACATCGTGATATCCAGCACCACTGCCCCGAAGCTGGCTGAGGCACTCCTGCCACTCTTTGATAATGTAAGGCTGTGTCCGCAGCCTTACAAAGTTTCTGCCCAGGAACTTTGTGTCCTGTGGATTTTCAAGCGTTTTCCCAGCTTTGCCTTGAGAAGTTGATGCTGAGGTCTTTTCCTTTTCTCCAGGACGACAGCCATGTGCAGCTGCTCTCCATTGACCTCTTCTTCAAGGTGATGGACTTGGTAGTGGATGAGGGAATAAAGCCCCTGAAGAGAATTGTGAGCCAGAGTCTGCTCCCACTCCTCTTTCACTGCCATGATGAGAACCGGAACGTGGCAGAGGTGAGATTTTGCGTGATGCTGCTGCATCCCTGGGAGGGGGCTCAGCTGCCTCCTGCCCTGGTGCCTCCAGGGCTGCAGCCTCCTCCTGGCCTTGGCACAGGGACATGAGTCCCGTGTCCTGTGCTGCGGTGCCATCTCCCGGTCTCGGTTGCTCTGCAGTCCTCTCGTGAAATGCTGATTTGTGTGACCCGGTTCCTGAAGAAGAGGAAACTCAAGCAGCTGGTGAAGAAGGAGAAGATGTTGAAATTCGGCAAATGCCTGGTAAGGACAGCCTGGAAGCCCCAGCCGCAGCCTGGAGAAGCCCCCTGACTTCGGTGACCAGCTGGCAGCTGTGCCCCTGCCCACCCGGCACCAGCGGCTGCTGGCCGGGTCTCGGGGCTGTGCGGGCAGGGGAGGCCAGGGCTCGGCGCAGGGAGCGCCCGGCCAAGGGGCCGAGCCCGCGCCAACCCTTCCCTCCTGGCGCTCTCTGCAGCTGGCAGAGGACAGGAGCCGAGCGGCCGAGCACTTGCGCCGGGCCCTGCCGTACCTGTACAGCCCACAGGAGCCCCTGCGAGAGGCGGCCGTCAGGTTCATTGGTGAGCCACGAGGCCGGGGCCCCTTCCCACCCTGCCGCAGCTCGGCCCCGGCCCCGGCTGCTGCCCCGGCAGCGGGATCCGGGCCCGGGGCCGTGGAGCCCCGCCTGCCCTCGGGCGTCAGGATTCGGCAAGGACCCGGGCTGAGCCCTGCCGGGGGGAGGAGAGCCACGGGGCTGGCAGCGCTGCTGGGAGGGAGCTGTGCCGCTGGGGCCGTGACAGGCTCTGTGTTCCCAGGGAATGCCAGGGTGTTCTTGAGGGGGCAGAAGGAAGAGCTCCAGGTCCTCAATCAGGGTGAGTGAGTGCAGCGGGCTGTCAGTGGGGGCTGGGTGGGGTGAGCTGCAATGCCTGGGCATGAGGCTCCAATCCCTGCGCCAGCTGTGGAGGGCTTCCTTCCCTGTGTGGACTCGGGATGGCGTGGGCAGAGCACAGAGGGGTTTCAGGGACACGGTGTGGATTTGTGGCCAGCACCTTCGGGCTGATCCCGTTTGTCCCTCCTCTCTTGTGGCAAGAGCAGGCTGAGATGGCCCTGGCAGGAAGGTCTGCTTGGATTGCCACAGATCCAGGCTCTGACCATGGCTCTGTTCCTGTCTCTTCCAGCCATTCAAGCTTCGAAGAACGACGCCGGGCCATTCTGCTCTAACCGGAAAATTCAAGCCCACTTTGCCCAAAGAGCTGAAGAATTAGGGTCATCTTCTGGATCCAGTGAAACAGTGTCCCAAGAGCAGCACCAGTAGACAGTGAAGAGGACACCAGCTCCAAATGCTGCTGGAGCTCCAGGCACAGCTGATGCTGGGCACAGCTGAGCCTGTGGGAAGCTCGAGTGGCTTTAGCCCTCTCCCTCCCTTGTAGATAGCTCCATCCCTCCAGCCCCCTTAGACCCTGCCCATCCCCTTTTATCCCTCCCAGCTCATCCCTTTGTTTCGCCTTCTATTAATAAACAGTTTGGCTTCTTCACTTGACCTGTGTCTCTGTGGAGCTGAAGCGGCGCAAAACCTGAGCCCTGGGACACACAGGCCCCTCCTGCCATTCTCTTCTGTGCCGTGTTTCGTGCAAAGACACAGAGGAACGAGGGCAGCTCTGGCTGGAAGGGCCCCTGTCCTGAAGGTCCGGTTCCACAACACTGTGGAGTTCAAGGTCTTGCTGAGCACCCCGAAGGCCAGTAGTGGGACAAGGACCCTGCGTGTCAGGGACCGAAGTCGGGTCTAAGGCCCTGCCATATTTGGTCCACTGTTGTGCATGGCGACAAGATAATGAAGAACAAACAATGAAGGAAACCTTCTTGTTTAACGGGTGGGAATTTGACCCTTAAGAGAAACAATGGATTGGTCAGTTGGTGGGAAGTTACCCTGTGAAAGAGGAACAATACACAATGGAGCTGTTGTTGGCGTGGAGCTGGTATCATAAGCCATTGTGGCCTCATCTCACGTGCTGGCCACGTGTGAGATGACGTCGTAATTGGAAAAATTCCACACCAGAGGAGGAGGTATCAGTCCTGGGTATGGGGTGGATGGGCGAGAAGGACAAAACGCACACCCTTTGGATGCAGGGGATACCCTGAAGGTGCAGGGCCTGCCTCCCCTCCCACCTGAGCACCATGCTCCATGTCCTTCTCCTGCTCAGCGGCTTCTCCCGAATCCAGGGGTTGGTATGTATTATTTCCTACAGCAA